>NC_051214.1:4687551-4722551 GCF_015220715.1 Pygocentrus nattereri
AAAGTGGTTCTACAGTCATTAAAACGGTTCTAGAATGTTTACTTCTTTATAAAAGTCCTAAAGTGGCTCTACAGTCATTAAAACGGTTCTAGAATGTTTACTCCTTTATAAAAGTCCTAAAGTGGCTCTACCGGTTATCTCTTTGCAAACTGGTTCTATGGTTCTACACTTCTTAATGTGGTTCTAGAATATTCCCACCGGTTTGTGAAAAAAAACTTTAAGTGGTTTAAGTTTTAATCTGGAAATTTTCTGCTGAATTCGTTTTGAAATGCGAACACAATGGAATTTGTTTTAATGCACATAAAGAATTCTGCAGAAACTAACATGAAACACTTATTTTGAAAACAGCAAACTTGCATCTCCCACCTTCATTTTGAGGCTGGGGACGTGACGTCATGCTTAAAAAAGGGAGCAAGGCATGTAGCCAGTCCTGCAGGCCCACCCTCTTAAAAATAAAAGGTTGTTGTTTTAGATGTACAACAAAAAAAATACTGAACCTTTACATTGTGTGGAGTTATTTCAACTTTAAAAACTTTCCTAACCTTCACATCTAATTTAGAAAATTAGCTCATCTGATTTTTCAAAATCACTGCATGATTAAATGGCTGAGATGTAAACAGGAGTCATTCAGAGTGGCTTGGTGTGAAACGCTCCGCTCTACAGAAACTTACTGAGTGGGAATTGTTCACAGTGGTGGTGATGGGAACCAGACGTCTGAATCGTCTGGGATTGTTTGACTCCTGATGCGTGAGACCTGAATCTGCCTTTAAAATCCATTTGTGCTGAATTTAAAGTGTTCTAGGATAAAATAGCACCCAAAGAAAACTTTGTCTGGCTCAGTCGACCAAAACGCTCTGAATCACTTCACATCTTAATCATGGTATTCCGATCATGAATCCGAAATTGACCCAAGCCTCCAAACACAACTTGACTCGAACCACATCAACTTTTGACCTGAGCACAACAAAGTTCTGCCTAAAACTGAATCAACGTGTCAAATAAAAGCTGTTTGTCAGAATAGCTCTATTTAAATTTCTGTTTAGCAGCAATAACAGCCACTATTAGATCACGGATAAATAATTTTTCTATTAATGATAAAATAATAATCTGTGCAAAATTAAGATTCAGTTCTACTTTACTGATTATTACAGTTTGAGTCATTTTTCATTGCACTGCTTTTGAATACCATCCGAAACGTTTTTTTAATCCTAAATAATCTGTACGGCTGATATGTAACATCCAATCTCAACGTGAGCAGTCAAGTCCCCTCGGACCGGGACACATATTTCAAGCTCTAATTGAAGCACAAAGTAAAAATTATAATCTAAAACGCACAGTGTGGTCTGCCCTAGAAGTGGTGCTTGGGCCCCTAAGATTGCCGCTGGCGTTTATTTTTAATGCATGTTCAGAAAGGCAGCACACTGGCAGACGGGGAGGAGCACAGACACAGAACACCTTCAGATGAAAGCCTGGACACTCTTTTAGGTCCATTTTAAACTGACCAATTCAAAGATATGGCCTCATTACAGACAAAGCTTTGGCTCTTCTTGGTGAGCATGCTTTGGTCCTGGGACTAGCCGTCCAGCTTCATGGCGATATTTGTTTCTCAATATCAGTACATCAGACTCACCTGGAAGACAGTGCACAGCCATTGCCTCGTATCCTCAGAGCCAGAAAAACAGAAGACAAAGAGGCAGAAAGGAACCTGGAGATGGAGACTTCTGCAGTTTAAACCTGAGCTCAGCTTTAAAGTCTAGTTTTCACTTCTCAGACAAACGCATGTCAGGTCCTACCGAAGGCTTCCGAGGCAAGCCGGGTCAGAGGCGACATTTAGTTTTTATCAGTGTGGATTCAAGGAAATTTCCAACCGTTAATATTTAATAGCAGCAGTGAAACAGAAGAGCAGTGAGTGAGAAGAGCGGGGGAAGCTTAAAGGGGAAATCCACCAAGGTTTTTGAAGTTTGCGGATAAATAAATCAGTAAGATGGGAACAGAGTCCTTCAGAGTGGCCTGGTGTGAAATGCTCCGTTCTGGAGAAACGTGCGGTCAGAACCGTTCACAGTGGCGGTGATGGGAACCAGACGTCCACCTTATATTGCCATCATCAACTTTATATATGAAAGCTGAGAATGCGCATGTAGGTCCACTGGTGGCTTCGGACAGTAAATGAAATGTCTATATTTGTGCTGTAGCCATGGTGACTCCTAGTTCCTATCACCACCACTGTTAAGAAATCTGAGTCTCTACAATCAACCATTTCACCCCAAACCACTCTGAACAACTGGTTACATCTCAGTGAATGCATCATGTGGAATTTAGCAAAATTGGTGTGTAATAAAATGAGAGAGGCACCTTTTTGGGAGCTCTTTGCATTTGTTTTATTCCCATTTTGTCATAAGACCAGTCCCTCAATGTATTACTGCCCTAGACATAGTCTCAGTAAAGGAGAGATCCACCAAATTTACAAAACGCCTGCATAATTTAAGGGGCAGTCGTGGGCTGGAGGTCAGGGAACTGGCCCTGTGACCGGAAGGTCGCCGGTTTGATCCCCAGCACCGACAGTCCATGACTGAGGTGTCCTTGAGCAAGACACCTAACCCCCGACTGCTCCCCGGGCGCCGTGGATAGGGCTGCCCACCGCTCCGGGCAAGTGTGCTCACTGCCCCCTAGTGTGTGTGTGTTCATTAGTGTGTATGTGGTGTTTCGTCACGGATGGGTTAAATGCGGAGGTGGAATTTCCCCGTTTGTGGGATTAAAAAAGTTTCACTTAATGGTTAAGATGTAATTCATGGTGGTTTGATGTGAGGTGGGTTATTGTGGACGAACTTGCCCACCTCTGGCTCCTCTCACCACCATCGTGAAGAAATCTGAGTCTTATAGTTTCTCTACAATAACCAAACCGCTCTGAATGACTTTACCTCCCAACCATTGAATTACGCAGAAAGTGTGAAAAATTGGTGGAATTCCCCTTTAAACACTGCTCGGAAGAACGGGATGTGCAGACAGGCTAGTAGTTCATGCAGTGCACCTCAAGGCGAGCCTGTTGAAGATGTGTGGGTTCGTATGTGCTCTGCCTCCTTCGTGCTGCCCACGCACAAACTGACGCTGGGCCGCTTTCTTCCTCATGCTTTTCTCTGTGGAGGTCGTCTCTGCTGCTGCGGCCTTGGGCTTCCTATCAGGAGACCTGGATCCAGATTTCTGCTCACCTGCTGTCTGACAGCGTCTATTGTTACATTACGGCTATGTAAATGCAACTGAACGGATTCTGAGCTGCTGAGCGCACGGAAAACAGCCCACCGTCAAGAACAACACGGTTAACAAGGCTGACTGCAGCTTTACCTTGGCTAAAGTGAGCTGGGCCTCAGCTGCCTTGGTCATGCTGCAAAGCTAAAGGCCATATGATAAAACAGCCAGTCACAATAGATGCATATATGTCGCTGTTGTCGGAACAAAACCTCATATCTCCAAAACGGTAACTTTACAGGAGAAGGAAAAAACCTACTTGACTTTCAATGGAAGTCAATGGAACCAGAATTTTTTCCAAGTTGTTTTGGGTCATTTCTTTTAGTCCGTTCTTCATCAAATTTTCTAACAATATAAAGAGCAACAGGTATTTTCAAACTATGTCAAAAACTGAAAAACATCAAAAATGTACAATAGTGATGTGTGTATATATTATATAACAGTTAAAGGGGAACTGCAACTAATTTTCTTCATTTTATTTTATTCTTAATTATGTGGTTAAGATGTAAACAAAGTTAGAGTAGTTTGGTGGGAAGCGCTCAGTTTTAGAGAAACGTACCGAGTCAGAGCTGTTCACAGTGGTTGTGATAGGAACCGGACGTCCACCTCTAAAAGCTCTCTCACAGAAAGTTCCTACAAAAATGGTATGAATGCACTGATGCCTGAGACACTTACGGTGTATTGGTTCATGCAGGGTGTGCAGGGTGCTGTGAGGCAAAATAGTCCCAAAGGAAAATAGTTTCCCATTTTACTAAAATCACTGTTACATATACAAACTTGTATAGGCAGTAAATAAAACGTCTATATCTGTGTTGTAGTCATGGCGACCCCTGGTTCCCATCACCACCACTGTAAAGAAATTTGAGCTTTATATTTATATGTATTACTGCCCTAGACATTATCGTCTCATTAAAGGGGAATTCCACCGATTTCTTTCAAATGTCCGCATAATTTAATGGTTAAGATATAAACAGTCATCCAGGGAGGCTTGATGTGAGGAGGGGTGGTTTATTGTGGAGGAACTTGCCCACCCCTGGTTCCTATCAGCACCACTGTAAACACTTCTAACTCTAGAACTGAGCTCCTCAGACGTCCAGTTCCCATCACCACCGCTGTAAACAGTTCTGACTCTAGAACTGAGCTCCTCAGACATCTGGTTCCTATCACCACCGCTGTAAACACTTCTAACTCTAGAACTGAGCTCCTCAGACGTCCGGTTCCCATCACCACCGCTGTAAACACTTCTAACTCTAGAACTGAGCTCCTCAGACGTCCAGTTCCCATCACCACCGCTGTAAACAGTTCTGACTCTAGAACTGAGCTCCTCAGACGTCTGGTTCCTATCACCACTGCTGTAAACACTTCTAACTCTAGAACTGAGCTCCTCAGATGTCCAGTTCCCATCACCACCACTGTAAACACTTCTAACTCTAGAACTGAGCTCCTCAGACGTCCAGTTCCCATCACCACCGCTGTAAACACTTCTAACTCTAGAACTGAGCTCCTCAGACGTCTGGTTCCTATCACCACTGCCATAAACACTTCTGACTCTAGAACTGAGCTCCTCAGACGTCCGGTTCCTATCACCACCGCCACAAACACTTCTAACTCTAGAACTGAGCTCCTCAGACGTCCGGTTCCCATCACCACCGCTGTAAACACTTCTAACTCTAGAACTGAGCTCCTCAGACGTCCGGTTCCCATCACCACCGCTATAAACACTTCTAACTCTAGAACTGATCTCCTCAGACGTCCGGTTCCCATCACCACCGCTATAAACACTTCTAACTCTAGAACTGAGCTCCTCAGACGTCCGGTTCCCATCACCACCGCTATAAACACTTCTAACTCTAGAACTGAGCTCCTCAGACGTCCGGTTCCCATCACCACCGCTATAAACACTTCTAACTCTAGAACTGATCTCCTCAGACGTCCGGTTCCCATCACCACCGCTATAAACACTTCTAACTCTAGAACTGAGCTCCTCAGACGTCCGGTTCCCATCACCACCGCTATAAACACTTCTAACTCTAGAACTGAGCTCCTCAGACGTCCGGTTCCCATCACCACCGCTATAAACACTTCTAATTCTAGAACTGAGCTCCTCAGACGTCTGGTTCCCATCACCACCGCTATAAACACTTCTAACTCTAGAACTGAGCTCCTCAGACGTCCGGTTCCCATCACCACCGCTATAAACACTTCTAACTCTAGAACTGAGCTCCTCAGACGTCCGGTTCCCATCACCACCGCTATAAACACTTCTAACTCTAGAACTGATCTCCTCAGACGTCCGGTTCCCATCACCACCGCTATAAACACTTCTAACTCTAGAACTGAGCTCCTCAGACGTCTGGTTCCCATCACCACCGCTGTAAACACTTCTAACTCTAGAACTGAGCTCCTCAGACGTCTGGTTCCCATCACCACCGCTGTAAACACTTCTAACTCTAGAACTGAGCTCCTCAGACGTCCGGTTCCTATCACCACCGCTGTAAACACTTCTAACTCTAGAACTGAGCTCCTCAGACGTCCGGTTCCTATCACCACCGCTGTAAACACTTCTAACTCTAGAACTGAGCTCCTCAGACGTCCGGTTCCCATCACCACTGCTGTAAACACTTCTGACTCTAGAACTGAGCTCCTCAGACGTCCGGTTCCTATCACCACCGCCACAAACACTTCTAACTCTAGAACTGAGCTCTTCAGACGTCCGGTTCCCATCACCACCGCTGTAAACACTTCTAACTCTAGAACTGAGCTCCTCAGATGTCCGGTTCCTATCACCACCGCTATAAACACTTCTAACTCTAGAACTGAGCTCTTCAGACGTCCGGTTCCCATCACCACCGCTGTAAACACTTCTAACTCTAGAACTGAGCTCCTCAGATGTCCGGTTCCCATCACCACCGCTGTAAACACTTCTAACTCTAGAACTGAGCTCCTCAGACGTCTGCTTCCCATCACCACCGCCACAAACACTTCTAACTCTAGAACTGAGCTCTTCAGACCTCCGGTTCCCATCACCACCGCCATAAACACTCCTACAGTAAGGCTGAGAGAGACGGAGGCCAGTCTGCCGAGTTCAGTGAGGAACTGAGGGGCCCATTTGGCAGCCATTTTGTGAGCCCGGTGGGTTCTAGAGACTTCTTCAGCCATAAAACCTTTACGCCATAAAATCCGCGCTACAGCTGGTCTGCTGACACATGATCAAACCAGTCTGCGTCATATTTGCCCCATTTCCCCGAAAATAAGCGACTCTTATCACCATCGCAGGTCGAGTCTGTTTACCAACTCGCAGCGAGGAGAGCTCAGCCCTCCATCAGGGCGCGCTGCCCGGAGCGGCGCCCTCTGGCGGCCAGCCAGCGCGACGACACCGCGGTCAGCGAGCATTTCTCCCCTTTTCCATCATGTTTTTGTTTGGAATGGGCTTGGACGCCATGTGACTTCTTCACCACGGCCTCGTTCAAGATTTAATGACCGGTAAAGCCTGGAGGTGCTTTAGAAAGCTGTTCGAAACTAAACGCATGTTCTAGGTTACAGCTAGAACGGCCTAACGGTCAGCCCAGCTTTTACATTTCATCCTCAAAATGTGACAAAGTCAACAGTAGAAGCTCCTTCGTGCGTCCACATGTTTGGCCTGCACTCACTTGAAGGGGAATCCCACCGAATTTGTAAAAAAAAAAAAAAAAAAAAAGTAACTAAACTGTAAACAAAATCATTCGGGGTGTTTTGGTGTGAAATGCTCGGTTCTAGAGTCAGAACTGTCCACAGTGTTTGGTGATGGGAACCAGACGTCTGCAGAGTTGAATGCCTCCGAAAGCTCCCTCACACTTGAATACGCTGCCTGATGCCTTTACCACAGTTTCGAGATGATTTTGGTCTAAAAACGCACCGCTGTCTGTTTTTAATGCACGTATTTAAGGCAAAACAGAATAATGCAGAAATTTGGAAAAATTGGTGGAAGTCCCCTTTAAATCGCTAAACTCTCGATCCCAGGCGCTTTCTGCTTACACGAGGAAGGTTTTATGGCATCGTTTATTGCCTTCAGCGTCACATGCTCATCAAAAACATATTTAAAGACTGCAGTGTATTGCGCGCTATCGATAAAGGGGAAAAATTAAGTATGCAGAAATTTTGAAAAAGCGGTGGAATTCCCCTTTAAGGTCTAAAATCTTAGGCTAGGACTATTTGAGTTGTCCAACTGCCTTTAACTAAAACTCTGTCTACGGGAAACTATATATGATGGTGGTATTAATAATAATAATAATAATAATAATAATAATAATAATAATAATAATAATAATAGGAATGAGGCCTGTTGGTCTTCCAGGCCGTTTCTACACCTCAGTTCCTCGACAGGGGAAAGTACAGGCTGTACTGTACAGCGTGTTCCTGTGCTGGTGAGCGGTGCTGGTGCCTCTCAGCGGGTCGCTCTGGACCCCGTTTGCGTAGATATGAAATTTCTGAGATCAAAAGAAAGTTGTTTTGTCCACCGCGAGCGCCACAAAAAGCCCTCGGCATTGTTTATGTTAGGCATTCGGCCATCTGGGGGGAAAAAATATGAAAATACCCCGTTGGCAGGCTGTTTGCGCCGAAACGTGCCCCGCTGCCCCACCTTGTGGCGAAACGGAGAACTGCAGGGATGTGTTTTCTGCCCAGTGTTCAGAAATTAAGTGATACTATTTTTTTAATCCCACAACTGTCAAAATTCCCATCAACACACTCCTAACCCTTGTGGAAAACCTTCCCAGAAGAGTGGAAGCCGTTATAGCTGCAATGGGTGGGCCGACATCATATTAAACCCTATGGATTAAGAATGGGATGTCACTCAAGTTCATATTCGCATGAAGCCAGACGACCGAATACTTTTGGTAATATGGTGTGTATATAGGGGGAAAAAACCAGGAGAATCAGAAGTTAAATGGAATGGAAGTTAGACAAGACTTTTTCCAAAGCAATTTTGGTGCAGGAAATTTTATGCCAACACAGCTGGACCTGCTGCATTCTGTAAATAAAAATATATACAGTGACAAAGCTGGTGATACAAGGTTTTGCTCAAACAGCAACAATAAACAGGGTGATTCAAAAAGATTCATCTGATTTCAAAGCGTCAGATTTTTACAACCGTGAGGCGCCGAGGAACCAATCACAATCCAACTGTAAGAGGGGGCCGTAGAGTTTCTGACCGGCTCCTTCAGTCCGAGAGGAGCCGAGACCCCTGAGCAGAGCGTTCTGCGTTCTCCACGTCAATAAGAGTGAATCCCTCATAACTGTGCAGCCTGATGTTCATCAGCAGTGAAGCTCCAGCAGCTCAGAGCGTTCGGCGCTGGTTCCACAGCACTGGATGATCTCCGAAATCCCACTGAAAGAGCCGTGAGAGCAGCGACGCCCGACACGCTCAGTCCAGTCTGGGATGAGTTTGACTGTGGTGTTGATGTCGTCCGTACAGCTGGAGGAGGTTCAGACTGAGACCTTGTAGAATTACATAATAAACTTTATGCTCATTTACACCGTTTACAGCTCACTGCACTGATCTGGAACGATTTACAGGAGAAATCAATCATTTAGAAATTGGATGAATCTTTCTGTATCACCCTGTATACACACACACACACACACACACACACACACACACACACACACACACACACACACACACACACACGGGAACGAGTATTCAGACCCTTTTGTTTTTGTGGTTTGGTATTTCGTCCTGTGCACATATACGCTTTAAATTCGTTCAACACGAATGGAGTGGATTATATAGTATAGCAAATACAGGAAACAACAAAAACGTGGAAAGTCTTTATAGTAAGTTAACAGTATCTATTAAAGCACACAGAGTTGATTCTATTAGTTTATTTTGTGTAATGTTGCTATTTTCCCCTCTTTAAAGGGTAAACAACAATCTGCATAAATTTGGAGGTAGAAACAGGCTTTGATCAGTGAAGGTTTGACACGTTATTACACTCACAGCTCCAGCTCCAAAATACACTTAAACACAGCTCACACACACACACACACACACACACACACACTTCCATTCAGCACTCCTAACCTGTAAATGAAGATTATTGGTTTCTACAGTTCTAATAATAAATAAACACATCTGTGTCTGTGCAAAGTGTCCAGGGGCTGTTATGGCTGTGAGCCTTCAGGTACACGTCCTGGAAAAAACGGAAAAACGCTGCTGAAATGTAAACAAACAAAAAGGCCAAACGTTAAGAGGGTCAACCGTTCGGGGAAATAATACAGCCGGAACTAGAGGAGGGAGAAGCGTGAAAGGGGGAGAGAGAAGAGAGAGGAGAAAAGGTGAGAGAGGTGGAAGGGAGAGAGAGTGAGCGAGCGAAAGAGAGGAGAAACAAAGAGAATGAAGGGGAAGAGCGACCAGAGGAACAGACGAGACGTAGAGAGGGTGAGAGAGAAAAAGAATGGGAAAGAAAATGGAAGACGAGGAGAAGAAGAAGAAGAAAGAAATGGAGAGAGGAGAAAAGAACGTGAGATAGGTGGAGGGGGAAAAAAGGGAGAGAACGTGAAAAGAGAAAGAATGACAGGGAAGAGGGAACAGAGAAACTGAAGAGTGGTAAAGAGAGAAGAGGAGGGAGAGAGAAGGAGAGAGAGAGAGAGATCAGGAAGAGATGAACTGAGAGACAAACGGAAAAGGGAAGAGAAGGAAAAGGGAAAAGATGAAAAGAGTTGGGGAGAAAAGACGGACAAGGAAAAGATACAGTGAAAGAAAGAACAAGATATATGGGAAAAAGAGTGAGACGAAAAAAGGGAGAGAGAAGTGCGAGATCAAGAGAAAACGGGAGTGAGATAGACGTAAAGAAAAAGGGGAATCGTGAGAGGGGTGGAGGACGACGTCTGGACTGGATGAAGAAAGAACAAGGCTGGTTGAAGTGAAAAGGTTTAGAGTTGAAAGGAAAACTACAGCATTCCTAAACCTGATCCCCATCGGCTGCACCTGTATCTGACCATCGAGATCAGACGACTGTTCAAACACGTCCGTCTGTACTTAGAAACAAAAAGCAGCTCACTTATTTATAATAGGAGCCAGTGGGCAGCTGCTGATTTCCATTGGTAAACGTTTGTGGGAAACATGGACTTTTCTTCAGTCTAAGGTATTTTTAAAGGACGCTGTAAATCTGTTACTTTTTCCTGTGGGACTAAAGAGGGTGGGTAGATTTTTCTGAACATCTGCCTGATTTCCATGGATATCAGAAAACTTTAGGAAAAGTGAAATGACAAGTCATTTGGAGATGTGATGTGAAACGTTCCACTGCAGAGACGCTTACAGAAGAGGACGTCTGGTTCCATTCACCACCACTGTCACCAATTCTGACAGATTCTTTAGAATGAAGCGTTTCCCATCAAACCCCACTGACTTGGGCTTTTTAAAGAATTACGCAGGAACTTTGAAAAACGGGTGGAATTCCCCTTTAAGACATTCTCTCGGTCCGTCTCATCTTAACGTGTGTTTACATGCATCGTGATCGGATTTTTGCAGTGATCAGATGATTAAACTGGTCATGTAAACACAGTACTCCGATCTAGAAATCAGATACTGAGGCTGGATTTAAGCTCCGTAATCAAATTTCTCGGTGCATGTGGACTTTCTTTCGGATTTCTCAGCCTGTACGTGTGTGAAAACAGACGGCGGTACTGGAAATAAGCGAGCAGCGTCGCCGCGAGATGCAGCACAACACTTCTGGAGCAGCGCTGGAACCAAATACGAAATGAAGGATCATTTAGACGATGCATGTTCATATTTCCAGGTAAAGTGACATGACGTTTTAAAGGAAAGCTGCAGCTAAAATTCGAGTTTTACGTTACGTTTACATCACGTCTTCTTCTGAGAGTTTACTGGCTGGTTGTAGAGCAGAAATCTGATTACTGTCCGACTCTTATAGACCTGGAGTTTCCCCATTATCGGATTACTAAGTGCATGTACACACACTCAATGTTTTACAGTCTCTACTTTAAAATGCTTATTCATAGAATTCAGCAACTGCTCATTGACTCCTATTATAAGCAAGTTGTGTTCTTTTCTTATCTGAAGACAGACGTGTTGAAATTGCTGTGATAATCGAATGTATTATGAAGATGCAGTGAATAGAGGATAGTTTAAAAACGATCAAGTACTACTTTAAAGAGAAAGTCAGAACAGAGAGTCCCAGAAGCTGAAGTACAGAGATAAAGAGAAACGGGTATTAATACTTTCTTGAGCCAGACATGTCAAAGAGAAGTGAATTAAAACAGATGCAGAGCTGTGTAGCTGTCCCTGCGTCTGTGCGCCCCCGTATGTACATTTACTAGTTGATCCAGCTGAGGTCCAGGCAGCGGGCAATGAAGGCGTACGTGTCGGCCACCTCCTGGATGACCTTAGTGGTGGGCTTCCCGGCCCCGTGCCCTGACTTAGTGTCGACGTAAATGAACAGAGGGTTTGACTGGCTGGGCCAGCGACCAATCGCGTGCTGAAGGGTGGCGATGTACTTCAGCGAGTGTAGAGGAACCACGCGGTCGTCATGGTCGCCGGTCAACAACAACACAGCCGGGTACTGCACACCTTCACCTTCAGGGATGTGGATGTTATGAAGAGGAGAGTACCTGAAACAGACAGGCACAGAGATGAATGTGAACAAAGATGATGACGTAGCATTAAAGTTTTTCTATTGCTGTGAAATAACAACCAGAGCAAAAGTCTCTTTCTTTGAAAAGCAGTAAAGATGTCATTAATACAAGAGACTGAAATAAAATCCAGAAAAGTAATTAGCCACCAACATATTAACATTAATATCTAAAATATAACCATGTAAAAAGTATGTGAACCTACACTATGCAAGACTTGGGGATTTGGAGACCTCTCTGGTGGAAAAGTGTAATTGCATGCAACATGCATAAGAATATTTTTGTAGCATGGGTTGTCAGACCCCTTTCCCAAACGGACAAATCTGATAATTGCGAGTGAATTAAAAGGGAATTCAAAGAGAACTCTGTTCTTCCAAGAATGATTCGAGACTGTCATCATATCTTCAGTATAACATTGATTCTGTGTTTATGACCTAAACATTGAGCCAGACCTTCTTTTTTGAACCCTTGTGCATCGATAATAAGTAAAGACGTACGTTGTGGTGTGAAAAGCTCTCGACTCAACAGCTCTGACTTGTAAATTAGTCACACTTGTAAACTAGCCACACTGTTTTTTTAATATTAATAAAAAAAATCTTACATAGTGTAGCTCTAAATTAAAAAGAAGTTAAACTCTTGTTGTGAGTTTTGCCAAATCTCTTTTTCTATTGTCTTTATTTAATTATAGGACCTTAAAAAGACAAATAATCCAAAGTAATCAGATTACTTTAACATAGTAATCCATTTGATTACAGGTAATCTGTACCACAGTAACATTTTTAAGCACCCCTTCCCTCCCTGGTAAGCAGAAGCAGGATAATGAAGCACAGTGTGAGCTGTTGACTCACTTGATAAGCCAATCGAACTGGTCTTTAATCTCCGAGCAGCCGAAGTCGGTGGTCCAGGCGTGGCCGATCGTGAACTTATGGAACTTCAGCATGTCCATCACTCCGACCTGAGCTACAGCGCAGCCGAACAGATCAGGCCTCTGATTCACACACGCCGCTGCATGACAGAAAGAGAGAGGTTATTATGGGACATATTGCAAGGGATGCGCAATGATATACATGCGTTTGATTATTTTACTCTGGAGGAGCAGAATGTTTAGGTGACGATGGGACACAACGTTAAAAGGTCTGCGTTTTTATTAATGTTATTCTTTTTACTTCATTTGTAACCCAAACTCATTTTACATTGAGCGATAATGCTAACCCAGGTAGTCTCCGGCTCCTCATCTTATAAGTGTTCATGCACCAGCATGTACGTGCCTGAAAAGCATCAAATATCAGATTGCCGTACCCACGAGCAGCCCTCCGTTGGAGCCCCCATTGATGGTGAGCTTCTTCGGCGAGGAGTAGCCCTCCTTTATCAGATATTCCGCTGCGCACTGGAAATCAGTGAAACAATTCTGCTTGTTCCCCAGCATACCACCTAAAAATAGAGAGAAAGAGAGGAAGATAAAGACGAAGAGAAACAGACGAAACAGCACGTAAACCCAGAAGCAGAATAGCAGAAACACAACAATAAGAAAACCACGTTATGAAGGCACTAGTCATAGTGATTTTGAGAGGACAGGGAACAAAACAAGCTTATATGAAGAGCAAAACGCAGACGATAAAATGCACAAATAAAAGAAAATGCATGGCAGATCAGAGGCAAACGAAATAAAAGTGATATTCGTTGTCGCTTCCACTCAGAAACCCACTTCTTGTAACTCAGATTTGTCCCTGCATTCGCAGAGTGTTGAAAATAACACATCAGACTTGATGCGAAGGCAAGTCGTGCTTTGTGTGAACAGGCCAAGGGCTGTCAACTGGTAGGCAGCAAAATATTTCAATGGATTGAACCGAGCACCTGAACAAAATTCGGCATAGCATGTATTTAAAGGTGATCAACCACTGTTGCCATTCACTTCCACTAGTTTGTTCATCTGGATCCAAGTAAGCAAGAAATCCAATGTAACTGGACCAGGAGAACTGCCTGTGTGTGTGTGTGTGTGTGTGTGTGTGTGTGTGTGTGTGTGTGTGTGTTACCTTTGTGCCATGTTTCTCCGTACTCTCCTCCCCCTCGGATGTTGGCCACAGCTAAAACTCCTCCCAGATGCCGTACAAAAATGAGCCTGGACACACTGCAGCCAAAACACGTACAGCTGAAGAACCTCTCTCGCATACATTCTCACACCACAATGGTCCACACTAACCACCATTCGCTCAATAGGGATGTGCATTCTGACTAACTCTGTCTAAAAAACTACGCAGAGCTGTTGGTTTCCTGTTAGGTGCCTGCACTGGTGTTGCAGTGGAACGTGTTTTATTATTCAAAAATAAGAGACACGAGTAGGTTTGTTTTGGATGAGCAGCAGAGGCTGCCCTAATGAGCTAACGGGGTTAAAAAGGGTCACGATGGGTGCTGATGAGAACTTGGCTTCGAGCCCTTCCAGCTTCAAGCACAGCTCGGCTTGACCCGCCATCCTTCAAGAGGCTTGGAAGATGAGCATCAAGGCTCTTCTCTGTCCTGGCACCCAGGTGGTGGAACAAACTCCCACTGGCTGTCTGAACAGCAGAGTCTCACAAGGTCTTCAAATGCAGACTGAAGACGTCTCTTTATACGGCACTCAAGTGAGCACTGAGTTAAGTATTTACTGTAACGTATTGCAATGCGCTGTGTTTAACTTAACATAGGCTTTTGTTTCTAGCAATATCTGAGGTTTGGCTCTTGCATTACAGCCACTTTGAATTAAACAAGACCACTGTTACTGAGGGAGCTCCAGTTCAGTCATTTACAGGTAATTACTACTTCGAAGAAATTATTCCTTAGCATTTGTAAAAACTATAGAACCTGTAGATTTGCACTGGATTAAAATCATAGACCTTAATGGGCTTGAATAGGTATGTGTGTGGTCAACTACCTATAGCTGGGTGTTATGGAGATGTTGAACCCTCCATAGCCATAGAGGAAGGCAGGGTGGGAGCCGTCCAGCTGGATGCCTTTCTTATGCACGATGAACATCGGGATCTGAGTGCCATCTTTACTAGGATAAAATACCTAAACAACAAAACAGGCACAGAGTAAGATTTATGAAGAGCTCATAAATGTGACCGAGCTGTCTATTAAGAAAGAAAACTAGACTGTAGGCTATAAGAACACATCTCGTTATTAAATAAACCAAACATTATGAGCTTAGTAGCAATCTGATCTTGTTCTTCTATACAAAGTGTGAGATTTACTAACATTATTCAACCACTCCTAACAAACTACAGAATCTAGGGCCCTCTACAACTGAGTAGAGGTACAAATCCCTACAGAGTACTTGTACTAGCAGAGGCTCGCTCTCCGCTCACCATTTCAATAGCTTGGCTATGCATTCACTGCTTCAAGGGTAGCTAATGTGTTGTTTTGCAGTGCCGAGCGCTGTGCAGCAGAGGTTTGTGGTTATCATTTATATTCATATAGTGGATACTTTTAAAGCTGCAATAAACAAGTTTTAAAATTGAAAGAAATTTAAATTTTAAAATTTGAAATTTTAAGAAATTGTATTACTAGTACAAGAGGAAAAAAGGGTTTAAATATGGTGTGCCTGAAGTCAGAGGCGTCAGGTTGGGAACATTTTAGACCACGTCATACGTCTTTGCGGATTAACGTCCCAAGCACAGCATCAAAAAGAAGATCCGGCTCGATGTTTAGGTCTTGCATGCAAAATCAGCATTATACTGATGAAGATATGATGACAATAACAATAACAACAGATACTTCACTCTCATGCTTGGAAGACGTGTCTTTCTTTTCACTGAGCACACTTTCCCAACCTCCTCGAAAAACAATTTATATCAAAATGCATATCATGGCGCCCCGAGTGGGCATGGTCAAAAGAGGTACCTGTGTGGTCTGGTACTCCGCAGTGTTAAAGCCCTTTACTGTGACCTCTCTGAAGACGTGTGGCTGCAGAGGATCTTTGGTCAGGTCACAATGGTAGATGATGGCTGCAGGGAAGAGTGAACGTTAGACACCCACATTAGAAAAAGATATCGAACAAAGTGCACAGCCTTCACTGTCCACACCCACCTGGCGAGAGGAAAGAGGTGAAGTAGTAGAAAATCTCAGAGTCCTTCTTGCGGCCGGTGAAGCCCACGATGGAGCCCACCTCTAAGGGGAACGTCTTCAGCTCCTCTCCTGATGCCAGCTGATACATCTTCAACACATTCTTCACATCGTGAAGATAGCACACGAACAGAAGGGTGGAGTACGAGCAGGTAGCAAAAACTGAGAGAGAAACAAACAGATATAGATTAAGAATGACTTGTTCAAATAACGGTCTTCAAAAAGGAAAAGGAAATTTTAAATGTTTAAAATATTGTGTCTTGGTATGACGTGTAATCTGACGTGTCCTTTTGAAATTTTTTGATAGCTGTGTATTTTGTAAGCGGTATGACACTCCCACACAAGAGGGAATAGCTGCTAGAGCTGAATGATTTGGACTAGAAAACCAGTTAGATTACAAATGCATTTTAAATTGCAATTATTTTCTGTAAATTCTGATAATGTAAGCCATAATAACAAATGCAGCTTTTGCAATTTGAAAATTGCACTCTTTCAAATTGTGATTTTAATATACACAATAGAAACATTTGTTAGATCGTTTTTTTGTTTGTTTGTATTATAGTTATCGAAATTTGTTTTAGCCCTAAAACAGATTCAAGCAATCTTCTACACTGTATTCTTTAACCCTTGTGTGGTGTTACTGTGTATGTTGGTCTGGTGGACCAACCACATTGTTTTTTAAATCAATACAGCCATAACAGTTTATGTAAAAATGCCAGATGTTTAAAATATCAAGTGTCCAATGTAGGGTTCTCCTTTAGCAGCTGTAGCCAGTCAGCAGCCTGTCCATGTTGTCCACCCCCATGCGCGCGCACACACACACACACACACTAACAGCAGGCTATGTAGAAGGAGAACAGAGTGAAGGGCATAGCACCTCCACACTTCGTCGGTTCACCCAACTCCACATGTAATATAAATGTGTGGGGGCTGAACAATGTGAAAGCACTGAAAATGGGTTATTTTATATGCTCTTCACAGAAAATGAGCAAAGGCCAAGGAACCTGGGGTTGAAACAATAATAAAATCACATCATTTTTTCTTTTGGTAAATAATAAAAAAGGGTCCCACAGACCCCAACAGCACACAAGGGTCAAAGGAGCACCTCTTGATGCAGCCTGACACGCTCTTGGTATTCTTTCAAGCAGCTTCATGAGAAGCCACCTGAGATGCTTCGCCAATAGTACTGAAGATACATATTTCCACTACTTATATTTGCCTTAGAAACAATTTTAGCCATTTAAGACTAAGCCTTGAAACCAGAAAGCCTTTAGAAAAATGCATTCAATCTACCGTACAATAAACTCCCAAATGTTACGTGTGTGGAATCTCACCAATGACATCTTTATCGTGCTGAGGGAGGAGCTCCTTCCACTGGCTGGGTGCCGGATCAGCAAAATCTACATTTATGAGGCGGTAGCGTGGCGCGTCCAGGTTGGTTTTGAAGGTGAAAACTGTGTCCTCGTTCGTTACGTACTCATATTCTGCATCAAAGTTGTCGATCAGCTTCACCCACGGCAACAACCCTGTCAACACAGAGGCAGCAATAAGCCATAAATAAATGAGCAATAAACTGAGTTTTCATTAAAGGAGTCATTCAGACAAAAAGGCTAATGTTACTAAAAAAGAGAAAGAAAGGGAGTAGCCACTAATTAGCATTATGCAAATTATAACATGCATGTTTACATTCACAGCTAACCATGTTACCATATTTGGTCAAGCTATTCCTAAAAGGTTATTGATTATTCAAATATATTTAGTCATCTTAGCAGTCATTTACTGAATTGAGTATTTGGATAAAGAATGGGCAATCCCATGAGCTCCTATTCTCTACTACACAGTACTGCATAATCCAGCCATTCAGATGTAAACAAAGTCATTCAGAGTGGTTTGTTGTGAAATGGTTACAGTGGTGGTGATAGGAACCAGGTCTCATAACGCCTACAATGTAAATATATTCCATTTACTATCCCAAATACCTAGTCACCTATACCTTCTGAGTTTTTATATTGTTGCTGTTCAAATATAATAATCAAATAAAAATAAATCTATTTTTTTGGCCATTTCTCTTGAACACAGCCACTGTCCTTGACATTCTGTGACAATGTTATCATAAATGGAACCAAAAAATGCTCGAAGATCTCTTAGAATAAAACCTTTTTAGATCAACTTCCATTAAAGTTTAAGAAGCTTTTTGTCTTTTCCTGTAAAGTTACCATTTCGGAGATTTCGGACACTGCATTGCATGTACCTCCCTGCTATTGATCTTAGAAACACACTATTTCAGGTAATAAGTTGTGAAGGAGCTTCTAAAGGCATAGACCTCTTCAGATATAGGGTTCCCACCACCACCAGTGAGAACAATTTAAGTCAATAAGTTTCTCAAGTACTTTGAACTACTCGGTGTGAAAGATTGGGGGGGGGGGGCTTTCCCCTGTAAGGGTTTCTTCTTTTTTTTTGTACTGGGATCGAGATTCAGCCATGTAGAGTACAGCACCTGTGATGCCGTCTGGGAGCGTGTTGAGGTCGCAGTACCACAACCTATTCACCGGATCACAACCTTCTCTGATAGACAGCAACACGTAACGGCCGTCATCAGATACCTGGAAACATTAAATGGTCAAGTACACATGTTAAATCTGCCATGTTGTCTGCTGGTGAGGTCCGAGCTGAACGGTCCTCGTCTTTGTCAATGTAGTTGGTGTTTATGTGTCTAGTATGTTAAAAAGCATGTGTGACCCAAATCATGTGCAAGTTGAACAACCTTATGCGTCACTATGCCTATTTAGGGGCAGTTGATGTGCGATACCTCAGCTCCACTCATCCACTTGGGCTCGTCGGGGAACTCTGCACACAGCACATCCTGAGACTGTGGAGTGCCCAGCACATGGTAGTACAGCTTCTGATTCAGATTAGTGGATGTCTCTGTGCCTGAGATACACAGAGAGAGAGAGAGAGAATAAGAACGAAAGCGGCATATTTTGCAATAATAAAAAAAGCCTCTTTTGCTAGTTAAAAGATCTGAGCACTAAAGGTGCTGGATCCCTATTGTTTTGGCTCAGATTCGTATAAATAATTTTTCGCTGCTAAACCGAATTACGCAGACCAAATCGAAAGGCATAGAGACATTAATTCGTCAACGGGTAGTAGTCCTTCCTGCTCCTCAGGCACACAAGATAAACCCAATCCAAACAACGTGAAACAATAATTATCAAAAACACTGAGACTCATCGTCTCAAAATCCAAACCATGACATTTTATGGAGCCAACTTTTATGGAGATTCAGAGAAGGCATGCAAACCCAAATTGGCCTTTAGGGGGCAATGCAGCACACAATGAGACTTAATCATTACAAAACCAATTGCCATTATTTTCTGTTTCCTACAGATAAATAACAGGTGCCAAGGAAATACAGAGACTGGATTAAGCATCTGATTAGGACATTTTGTAAATCAATTCAGAATCTGTAAATAACAATAACAGAACAAAATAATTCATCAACGCCAATTTCCTAAGTGACATTAGTCAACTTAGCCTTGGTCTGGATGTTCCTTATCACTGCGCCATGTGAGCATGTGTGAGACGATGTTACCTACCGTCACTCTTGCCCTCCTGTTCAGGGTAAGAGTTGTAGAACAGTCCTTTTCCATCGTGGGTCCAGGACATGCAGCTGAACTTTACTCGGTCCAGCTGGTCCTCCAGAGCCACGGCTCCGTCCACCCGGAGGAAGTGGATCTCCACCCAGTCAGAACCACTCGCACTGGTACCGTATGCCAGATACTCTCCATCCTCTGAGAACGCATAACCTGAGGAGAGGGGGAAGGAGCGAATAAGACAAAGAGAGGAAAATGCACCTCGAACAACTGCCATTAATTTTACAATAAAAACACTAAATATACAAATGTGACTGGAGAAAACACGTATCCAGACAGACAATACAAACAACACAGCATATATATGGTGCACACACACACACACACACACACACACACACACACACACACCTTACCTAGGGTCAATTTAGTATGTCCAATTGACCTGAGTGCATGTCTTGGTGAGCATGGGAGGAAACCCACATAGTCACAGGGAGAACATGCAAACATGTGACCTGCATGCATATATTTCTCTGTCTGCAAACCTGGTCGCCTAGCCAGGGACTCAAACCCAGGTCCTTCTTGAACTGGCGACCGCACCCAACAGAGAAGGTAGCTAGCTTGCTAGTGAGATCGAGTGAGCTTACTTTCTAGCTTGTGTGAATGACTGATGCGTTCTGAAGTGTGTGAAAGTCTGTATTTTAGTATCTCTCTGCTGATTGGACGATGTTTGGCCTGTAAGATTATATTATGTGCTACTACTAAGTTAAGCAACAGTACAGAATAAATGTACAGACAGCCACCTTACAGATTCACAAACGTCTAAATTGCGAAATGATATTGAGGTCTCTGTGTTCTGCCCTGTGAATATACGTGTGTGTGTGTGTGTGTGTGTGTATGTGTGTGTGTGTGTGTGTGAAAGCGAGAGAGCGAGAGAGAGGCACTTCCTTGCTGTGTCCGTAAATGATATCGATGTGTGCACTTTTAGTGGTATAGACGAGGAATGATGTGTCACAGAAACCCAACACACACACACACACACACACACACACACACACACACACACACACACACACACACACTCATCTCTTCTAACTGCTGAATGTGTTAGACTTCTGCAATGGCATATGTGTGAGAATAAATATAATCTATGCAAATCTGGTATAAATCTTAGATTGTATTTGATTATTTTTCATTTTTCTTATGTTTTTTACATGTTTTATATATATATATATATATATATATATATATATATATATATATATATAAAAACAGCCCAATTATTTTATTTTGGCCAGAAATTAACTGCATACTTCATGAAAAAATGATATAAACAACATAAAATCCATGATGTTAAATGCCTTTAGTAACCCTAAAACAAACACATGTAATTTGACCAGGGGGGTTCATATGTAAATGTTTGGACACCCTGGGTCGAATAACATGTTTTGTGAAAAGATGTCCTTTACTGGGACACATTTCTGCACATTTTCTATTCCTTTGCCAAGCTTAACAAAATAAATAAATAATCTAAAAGGCGCCATAACTTTTGCACAGGCCATATCTTACGTTTTTACTTCAATGTGGTAACACAGGCTTCATTTTATGTTTTATGCCCCTCCCCCTCTAAATAAGCAGTAATTGTACACTAGAATGTGTGTCTCTTTACAGGATGTGTTCACTTATATGCACTTAGAAAGCCTACAAACCATGATTTTACTGGGGAGCACAAACTTTTACACACGAGCGCACACAGCCAGTCACCTCGTAAAGCTACAGTTCCGTCGTCTGAGAACGTGTTTGGGTCCAGGAACACACGCGGTTCTGCATCCAGGTTATCCTGAACGTAGAGAACGCTTTGGTTCTGCAAGCCTGTGTTATAGAAGTGAAAGTACCTAAAAGAGAAAAATCACAGAACAGTGAGACGTTTCCTTCCAACACCCCTTAAATAATCAGCACCAGCACAAAAAAACTCTGAATCTCACAGGTTCGCTTGGTTTGAGCCGGCTAGTGGTGATCTCACACACACACACACACACACACACACACACACACACACATCATGAAGGCAAGTTTATTTATACAGCACCAGTCGGTCTCACATTGTGGTCATTCAAAGTGTTTTACAAATAAGAAAAACACAAAGATTTTACACATTAAAAATTAAAAATAAGTAGAATAGGAATTTAAAAATGTATTAAAACAAAAGATTTAAAACACAAAAAATAAACAAATTTAAAAAATAAAATAAACATTAAAAATGCTATAAGACTCATTTATTTAGTCAGTCAGTCAGTCGGTTATTAAGCCAAAGGAGTTTGCGTTTCTGGCAAATCAGAGCCTCACCTTTCCCCACGTTTGAAGGGGCAGCTGTACTTGGGGTAATCATAGAGCTCAGTCATTCGCTCTTTAAAAACTTCCCTGACCGGACACTCCTCCAGGAAGGGCAACGTCAACTGGTTCTGAGCATTCACAAAGGCCTGAGACAGAGCGAGAGACAAAAATCTTAGGTTTAGATCAAAAGAAAATTAAAGAATAATAGAAAATAAAACATTAACTGAACAATAAGAAAACACAGAACCTATCAAAGACTCCAAAATACAATAAGGGCCTTTAAAATGACTTAAAGGGGACGTCCACCTATTTTTCAAAATTCCTGCCCAATTAGATTATTAAGAGGTAAACAAAGTCATTCAGTGTAGTTTACTCCAAAAGACATGCGTAGGTTCACTGGTGGTCTTGGATAGCAAATAAAATGTCTATATTTGTGTCGTGGACATCGAGACCCCTGGTTCCTATCACATCTGAGTGAGTAAGTTTCTCTAGAATGAGCCCTTGATATCAAACTAATCCGAATGACTTCTGTGGAGCTCCCCTTTAAAACATAAAAACACTACAAAAGACATAAAAGGGTGCGTCCATTTCAAAGAGAAGGTCAATTCTAACTGATCATTTAATCATTCGAGTTTAACCGAGTTATCCTGGCAGCCCTAAAAAAAAAAAAAAAAGAATGAATACCGTAGAAAGTGAAATTGGGGTTTATTATTATCACATTACCACAAAAAGACATCTGGGGTATCCAATCCAGCTACATGTGTCTCTGATGTTTTAAAGTAGGGTCATTTTACCACCTTACTGTGGTAATGCAGGGTCATTTTACCACTCTACTGTTTTAATGTAGGGTCACTTTATCATTCTGCTTGTTTACCGTGTGGTTATCTGAGATGACACGCTAAGCAGCGCCGCTCGGCTCAGATGGACTTTACCTGAGTTTTCTCACTGTCGGGATCCTCCAGCCAGCTGTATGGGTCAGGAATCTTCTGCCCATGGTAATCATCCACCTGATAACAAACAAAGTCGGCCACACGCATCAGATTAATATCGCAAGTGATTTTCCCCACAAAAGCTGCCTGATTGTGCCATTAGCTCCAATAACCAAAGAGTCCATAGAAAAATCACATTTTCCTCAAGTTTGTAAACACAGCTAAGGTTTCAAAACATACCACCATTCCTCAGTTTTCACACGGAAACTATATACTGTTTTTGTGAGGTCACAAACGGAAAGAAACACTACTTTACTTTTAATGTAAGTCAATGGAACCAGAATTTTTCCCAAGTCCTTTTGGTGCCTGTTGCTTGACATCTCAGACACTGTTCTACGATAATTTTGAGTTAAGGTTTTTAAGGAGGGTGCATGCAGGGTGTTGTAAGGCAAAACAGCCCACCAAATAAACGTTTTTTCCCAGATTTACCATTTAAAAAAAAACTCATACATATAAACACATAAGAAGACATGTGCAGGGCTCGTTTTGGAGAGTTAATGAAATGGCTATATTTGTGTTGTAGACATCTCAACCCCTGACGGCGGTTTCACAAAGCAGGATTTGTCTCTTTAGCCAAAAAACTTAAGTCCAAAATCAAGGCTGGCCAATCACGAATCCTCATCTTTGGGCTCACGGTCCCATCACCACCACTGGTAACACATCCGAGTCAGTAAGCTTCTCTAAAATGAACCATTTCAAATACAATCACTCTCAATGACTGTTTACATCTGACTTATGAAGAATGTATTAAAAATGAACTGCCTTAATGGCTAGTTTTCATGAAAAAAGTGGCACACATTAATATCTGATTCTATCAATGTGTTTTGAGCTAATACAAGTCAACACCTCTATCAGACTAGTCTAACATCCGTTTACACAGTTAAGCGGCTCACTAATGACAAAGCAACTGGTTTTTGTCCCTTTATGTGTTTACCGCCTCTCTTTAACGTGTTTTATATTCTTTAAATATATGGCTCTTCAAGGGCTCTTTAGTAAAGAAAATGAATCTATACAGAACCATGAAAATCCACAGAAACCTTTGCATGATTAAAGGGTTCTCTGCCTAGTCAAAGGGTTCTTCAGACTGATGGAGAATGCCCTGTAAATGCCTCTATATAGGGCCTTTTTTGGAATATACCACCGAACAGGGCTCTTCTATTGTTATGATGTCAAGCCTGTTAACCTCTGTTACAACAGAAGAACCCTTTTTCAAATAAGGTGCTATACAGAACCATCTCCATCAGTCTGAAGCACCCTTTGACGAGGCAGAGAACCCTTTAATCATGCAGTGTTCTATACAGAACAGTTTTCTCAGTCAACCTACTGTCACTTGTGATCCAAACGACTGCTTTGTGAACTCGAAGCTACATTTGCGTGGCTGTTCCAGTAGAAAAGTGCTCCTTTAAGGCACGTTACGCTTTAATAAGCAAGTTGGACCGCAATGTGTGTGTTTTTAAAAAGTCGCAGCACCGGTTACACAACAAAGCTCTGCTAACGTTAGCATCCTCTCCCAGTCATTCTCTACCGGACTCGGCTAATGCTAACGTTAGCATCCTCTCCCAGTCATTCTCTATCGGACTCGGCTAATGCTAACGTTAGCATCCTCTCCCAGTCATTCTCTATCGGACTCGGCTAATGCTAACGGCATCATCCCAGTCATTCTCTATCGGACTCGGCTAATGCTAACGGCAGCACCCCCAGTCATTCTCTATCGGACTCGGCTAATGCTAACGTTAGCATCCCCAGTCATTCTCTATCGGACTCGGCTAATGCTAACGGCAGCATCCCCAGTCATTCTCTATCGGACTCAGCTAATGCTAACGGCAGCATCCCCAGTCATTCTCTATCGGACTCGGCTAATCCTAACGGCATCATCCCAGTCATTCTCTATCGGACTCGGCTAATGCTAACGGCAGCATCCCCAGTCATTCTCTATCGGACACGGCTAATCCTAACGGCATCATCCCAGTCATTCTCTATCGGACTCGGCTAATGCTAACGGCAGCATCCCCAGTCATTCTCTATCGGACTCGGCTAATGCTAACGGCATCATCCCAGTCATTCTCTATCGGACTCGGCTAATGCTAACGGCAACATCCCCAGTCATTCTCTATCGGACTCGGCTAATGCTAACGGCAGCATCCCCAGTCATTCTCTATCGGACTCGGCTAATGCTAACGATAGCATCCCCAGTCATTCTCTATCGGACTCGGCTAATGCTAACGGCAGCATCCCCTGTCATTCTCTATCGGACTCGGCTAATGCTAACGGCAGCATCCACCTATTGATTCCATCCATTCATTCTTCCTAGCGTTTAGCCGCATGATACTGCAACCAGAGCGGCTTCAATAAAATACTCACCACGGCTTCGTCGCGATATGCGTTTGGATACTGGAAAGGCATTGTTCGTAAAAGTAAGGCTTTTACGGTAAAACTCTGACAGTCCCGGCTGCTGAGAGCTTCAGCTGAACGAAAATAAAGAGAGTGGAATTTGACAGCAGAGTGTTTCCTTAACCGGCAGAATAGAGGGGAGAGGGGGGGGGACAGGGAACGTTTTGTTGGCGCCACCTGGCGTTTGGAGGGAAAATGGGAATTTTTACGGAGACCCCAAATGTCAGAGCCGGATTATGAGGAGCCTGGCCGCTTCCTATTCCCCCCGTTATATCAAAGCAGGACTGCTAAACAGCAGAGGGCGCCCGTGAGTGAGTCCTCAATGAATGGGAGTAAAAGTTAAAAGAGAAGTTAAAGTATTTTCTAATCACTCGCCCAGGACGTTTCTTTAATTTGGATGTATTTCACTAAAAAAAAATGTTGCTGATATATTTTCTTTTTTCTACAGCAAAAGGGTTTTGGGCAGCAGGAGGCGGGGCTTTACTGCTAGAGCGGGATGATTGATTGGCGAGCGCAGCAGCTCATTGGCTGTTCGCGCTCACTGACGTCACGAACATGCATGAGGCGCTTTTTTAAACTCCTATAGCTCGAGTTTAAAAGCTCTTAAACTATAACAGCGGTGTTAAAATGTTTTATGCTGCTCTGTGATCAGGAAATTAATGTATTCTTTTACAATAACAATGTTTAAGTATTTATAAACTTTTATTTTGTTCAAATGCTCCATATCAACCCATTCATCTTGGACTCGCTCTGGAGCGCCCTCTGGTGTTTGAGAAGAGACATTGCGGAGCGGGAATTCTCCTCCTGCCTTAAGGGCCCATGGTGAAATAAATGCTAGGTTGATGATGAGTTCCCTCGCACTAATTTAGCTTTCCCTTGCAAATGCAAGAGATTTTGCAAGAGAACACAAATATCTGAGAGGAAAAAAAAAACCAATCAAACGAAACATTTTTGCAAAAACATGACTAGGGAGCGCCATTTTTTCACAGTGACACTTTAGGAGCTTATTAATGGAGCCCTTAAGGGGCCGTGGTTAAATAATAACAAATAAGAAAAAAATGTATTGTAATCTTTCTCTGTGCTACAGTCATTGCTGTTCTCTAATTTTGATCATTGTGTTTTCTGCAAAATAAAGGTTTTATTTTTGAAGTACCTTGGTTATTCTGTAAAACACTGTCCTTCAAAATCCTTCAAATGAAGGACCCATGAAGATCTGAAAAGATCAAGTGTTCATGAATTGCTCTCTGACTTTGATCTCCAGTGTAAATGAGCTGCGCTCTGATTGGCTGTCCTGTATCTTGCCTAAAAAAGCAGGCCTGGATGAAATGCTCCTCATAACCTTCGCCTGAAGGACCGTGACTTAAATGGCGTAAGATGAATAGTTAGATGAATGTAAATGTGCTGGTTTTTGTGACATCACAAAAACAGTGAATTCAAACGGGCTTTGTTTCCATATATGGATTGTATGGACCGATGGGGGGGGGGGGTTGTGAATGGCCTATTTTCACCTTCAACAGCAGTTAAACACTAAATTAAAAAGCACAGAGAGTGAGGTTTCCTATGATATGGCCTCGTTAAAGTAATGAGAGTGAAAGGTTAAGTTAATAGTCATATTGATGAATCGCATGCGCAGCTAAGTCAAAACGCAAGTACATAAATATTCAGTAGCCGATGTGGCAGTGAAAGAGAAGGAGACACAGCTGATGTAATCTATGACTTTGTTCCTGGCCTTGTGTGGTTGTGAGCTGTGACAATTGCGGCAGAAAACAACTGAAACTGCCTGTCTGTGAGCCAAAGCAGACACTGAATTTTAAGTGGCAAAAGACGACAGCAGTGATGAGTGGAAACAAAAGGTCAAATTCACATCGTCAGATATCCAAACAAACTGCCCATTTACTGTGTTACACATTCAATGTAGTTTGTTCCTTTAGGACAGAGGGTCACTAATCGAGTCCGGACCCAGACTCTGCCCCATGCGGACCTGGACCTATATTCGATAAACTAAGAGTTAGGTGGTCCTATTTTAATCGGCGTAATACTTATAGCCTTTTACCGTGCTGCTTTATTGGTCTGGGAAACTCACAGACCAATCGCGTGCGTTGTAAATATCACCCGCCACGCTACTCAGCCAATCAGATCTGTGCATTATGATGAGCACTGAGACTCGAGTGACTGACGCCACACGGGGGAGGGACGAGGCGAGACACAGCAATCAGAGAAGAAAGTGAGCCAGATTGTTTTACCTAATTATTTTACAGATAATTCTATTTTAAAATTGAAAATGGACCATAAATATTGTTGAAATGTGACTGAACTGTACTGCATTTGAAATGACATTCAGTTGTTGACTACATAAGATGTTGATATTCTTACTAGGCCACTTCAGTTTACAGTATATGGCACTGACTCATGATGCAAGTTAGAAATTACGATGTTCTGGACCTTCGCTTGAGGGTAATTTCCATAACTGGACCCTATTGAATTTCAATAAGAGCCCTGCTTTAGGACAAAGAACTACAGGATGTTCTAGGGGACTTCTATCCATGTTATTTTGACAACGGTCTTCCGAGATTATGGCTGGAAAATCTGAGTCGGAATAAAAGTGTCGCTCGTTACTGTTTTTGCGAGGTCATAGAATGCGTGTTTACTGTTTACGGTATCGTTTTGCCATATTAACTGTCTCTGAGGTTTTTCTGGGACAACGTGCAGTTTGCGACTGTCACTACTGCTGAGTGAAGATGAAAGTACAACAAGAGCAGCACTGGTACGAGCATGCGAATGTCATGTGAATGTGGCTTCAGAAAAACCTCTAGAAAAATCCCAGTTGCTAGCTTTGAAATCTGTGCCCATTCAATGAGCAGATGACAGACTGCCAGTTGAACCTCACCTGTTGTGCTATAAACGTTATATTCTCTTTAGAACTGGATTTATTCTGCCCTCCCCATAGGGATAAAACAAAATAGATGGACATGTATATTTTATATATTCGAAATGTATTGCAGTCCATGCTGAAATACATTCCAAACACTAAAATGTGTTTCAGAATGTATTGCCATATTTACCAAATATATTTCAAAATGCTTTTATTTTAAAATGTATGAGGAAATGTCACACGTAGAAATGTAAATTATAAAAAATGAATTTATGTAAATTGAACTGAGAACCATTTGTCACTGTGTTTCACACACTGTGAAATTAGACCTCTGCATTTAACCCATCCGTGCACTGAAACACCCACACACACACACACACACACACACTAAGGGGTAGTGAGCACACTTGCTCAGAGCAGTGGGCAGCCCAATCCTCGGTACCCAGGGAGCAATTGGGGGTTAGGTGCCTTGCTCAAGGGCACTTCGGTCCGAAGTGTCAGCCGAGAGGATCGAACCAGCAACCTTCTGGTCACAGGGCCGGCTCCCTAACCTCCAGCCCACGACTGCCCCAATGTGTATTACTCAAAAACATTTGAAAATGTATTAAAATCGCCAAAATCCTGTCAAATGCACTTTACTGCTTGACACCTTTTTAAATGAATTTATATTCCAGTATCTTAATTTTAAATATTAGCAAATGAACCTTCAACATGACAAAAGCGAGTGTTGTAGGTTATTGATACTCTGCGAAAATGCAGTTTATTTGAACCTCATTGTGTGTGAGGGTCTTAATGTACTGTATATCTGGTTAATGCAAAGTCAGTCACATTCACTCAGTTCATATGTATTTAGTCATATCTGCATATCTGCTGTTAAAAATACATATAACAAAAAAAATAATATAAAAGAAACAAATTATCCATCCATCCATCCATCCATCCATCCATTCTCTAAGCCGCTTCTCCGTCAGGGTCGCGGGGTAAAAGATACAAATTAACGCATTTTAAAATATATATTTAAGTGATGCATTTTTTGGCCATATTCATGCTGCGAAAATATATCTAGAACCTATTTTTTCCCCACATGGGTCGTTAGAAGGGACCGAGTAGGTAGAAGATAGCTAAATAATTAATGCTACAATAATAAAAGACAGACTTCAAGTTCAAACCTTTAAAGAAAGAGTTAGAAACAGAGACATACAATTAATTGGATGCTGCTTATGTGTTTGAGCTTCAAATGTCTGTATTTAAACTAGAGCTGACATCAAAATCCAATGTAGCGCCAAGCTAACCTATCCTAGCTAAGCTATCATACAGTGGTGCACAAACGAGGAGCGTCATCGATGCTCTGGAAGAAAGACATCTGCATTAGACGATGCCATGCAAATGCACTGCGTTACTGTTTTTCTGACTGTTAGTGTATGCACAAATAAAAAAGCTAAAAAGACTTTATTCACATTATCGTGGGCTGTACGGAGGATCCTCTGACTCATGTGGTTCCTTCACACAATTCTGATGGGTTCTGTCGATATTGTGCCAAACCCGTCCAGCTGCGTTACTTCAAAACCCCAAAACACTCAAATAAAAGTTTAACGGACGGCAAATGCATGTAAGCAGCGCACGATTTTTAAATCCATCCCTCAGTACATCTTAAAACTTCAGTCTAACACCCATTTCTAATAAATAGCACTGAAGAGAGTAGCTGGTTGGCATTCGCTCAGCTAGCACGCCGCCAGCTCTGCTCACCACAGAACAGGTGTGATTCTGACTAAGAAAAGCTTTACTGACACAAATTTAGATGTTAATGACTCAAATCTGAGGACGCGAAGCCGAGTGGCTGATGTTAAAGGAACGGAAAGCCGAAATTAAACCTCTTCTCTGGTGTCTGGAGCAGGAGCCTCCTAACTCAGCTGCCACGCAGATCCTAGCTAACTGTTAGCTGAAGAGATCCCAGCACCCCGGGGCAGATTTGACTAACCGGTGCTCTGCTATCACAAGTATAGATGATAAAAAGCTTATGACAGTGAGAGCAACGTTGACTGCTCGGTGTTGGAGTGACAGAAAGCCAAAATCAGACTTGCTCTGTGGCGCTTTAAGCTGCTAGGCTAAGCAAGTGCTAATGCATTGCTAATGCAAGTGCAGTGTTTCCCACAGCAGTGCGGGCTCAGTTCTAGTGAACGGATGATTAAAAACACCTTTTTGGAGGATAAAGACTCATATCTGAGAGCACAAGTTCGAGTGACTGGCGTTGAAGTGCCAGAAAGATAAGAAATATAGCTAATTGTGTGGTGTTTTGAGCTGTACCCAGCTGGGCGATGCTAATGCCAGCGCAGTTAGCCAGCTACAGGTGAAACTCACTGCAGTACAGGCTGCTTCAGTAATTGAAGCAGTAATTCAAATACAGAATCTGAGAGCACAGCAAGAGACTGGAGTTGGGCTGAGAGACTGAATCAAACATGTTTTGTGGTGGGTGGTGTGTGCATAGCTATTTTGCCACTAAGTGCCAAGTTTGCCACTTGTTTGTGAGGCGTTCTTCAGTATTCCCTGGTTCTGATTTAGCAGTACAACAGACGGGAAAAGAAAGAAGTCCAGACCAGCAAGGAAGTACGGCCCTAAGAACCATTTGGCTTGGCAGTGGAAAAGAGGCCTGGACGTTCAAAAGCCTGTAGATGTCGTCAGGTCCTGATTTTGGATGATTAATTCTGGATAACAAATCTCCAACTCATCCCAAAGGTACTGGATGGAGCTTCATCACTCCAGAGAACCCAGTTCCACTGCTCGCCCGCCCGATGTGGGGGGCTTTATACGTTTGCTTCCATTGACTGTATGGTTTCAAAACAGCGAACCATACGGCTTACAAAAATAACTGAATTAAGCGCACCTAGCTCAAGTGTTAGCTTTAGCGTTAGCTCATTTGAAGGAGTAATCACATAAACCTAGATTCATCCGTCAGACAGACAGTGAAGCGTGATCCATCACGCCAGAGAAAAGGTTTCCACTGTCAACACCTGGTTTTGCGTATAGTGATAAAAGGCTTTCGTACAGCTGCTCAGACACTGAAACCTTTTTAATGAACTTCCCAATGCACAGTTATTGTGTTGACATTGCTTCCAGAGGCAGTTTGGAACTCTGTAACAGAGAAGCCCTGTGAGTTTTCATGGTCTATCACTTAATGGCTGAGCTGTTGCTGCTCCTAAATGCTTCCAATTCACAATAATAGCATTTACAGTTGACTGGGGCAGATCTAGCAGGGCAGAAATTTCATGAACTGAAAGATGGCATCCTATGACAGTGCCACATTTCAAATCAGTGAGTTCTTCAGTGTGATTCATTCTACTGCCATTGCTTGATTTTATACACCTGTGTGGCTGAAGCAACTGAGCTCAATAATTAGGACCACCAGCCAACACTAGAGTCATACATGGCATGGGTAACTTGCACATCTGTGAAGGCACCATTAATGTTAAACATAAAGGTTTTGGAGCAACATCTGCCGCCATCCAAGCAACGTCTTTTTCAGGGACGTCTTGCTTATTTCAGCAAGATGATGCCAAGCCACATTCTGCACGTGTTACAACAGCGTGGCTTCGTAGTAAAAGAGTGCGGGTACTAGACTGGCCTGCCTGCAGTCCAGACCCGTCTCCCATTGAAAATGTGTGGCGCATTATGAAGCGCAAAATACGACAACGGAGACCCCGGACTGCTGAACAAATGAAGCTGGACATCAAGCAGGAATGGGAAAGAATTCCACCTGCAAAGCTTCAACAATCAGTGTCCTCATTTCCCAAACGCTTATTGAGTGTTAAAAGGAAAGGTGATGTAACACAGTGGTAAACATGCCCCTGTCCCAACTTCTTTGGAACGTGTTACAGGCATCAAATTCAAAATGAGTGAATATTTGCAAAAAACAATAAAGTTTATCCATTTGAACATTAAATATCTTGTCTTTGTAGTGTATTCAATTGAATATAGGTTGAAAAGGATTTGCAAATCATCGTATTCTGTTTTTATTTATGTTTTACACAACGTCCCAACTTCATTGGATTTGGGGTTGTAGATTGCAGAGTATTGTAGTAGTATTGTAACTATAAAATGATTGTTTTTTAGTGTTACCATAGAGATAAGCCTTCATGTTTCTTGACCAAAACCATCTTGACATCTCCATGAGTAAAAATGCTTTGCCCCCAAAAACTGCAGCTTTTACTAGAAACAACTAGAGCTGAACCTTTGGTTGCTGAGGTGAAGGTGACTTAGGAGGAGCACAGCAGGACTCAAGACACACTCATATAGAAACACACACTCACCAGTACACAGTAGCATGAGTGTGTGTGTGCCTGTCTTTGAGGTCCGGGTTACGGCGTGTGTTCAGAAGGGCTGTGCAGTCGGGAAAAGGTCACAGGAAACAGCAGCGGTTGGTAAAAGAGAGAGACAGAGAAAGAATAGCAATGTTCTCATCATGACTCAGTAATACGAGAACACTCGTGTTATCTCTCCATTACAGCATCAATCATACGTATCCACTTCCAATTGTACAGTTTGTGAATTTTATGTATTATTTTGTGTATTATCATGATATCTAAATAAGTAACACTCTTGGTGAAGACTTGGCAAATAAAACAATTGTGACTCTGATTCTAAATCAGTTCTCATTCTCACTCTGATTCTAATTCAAATTCTGATTTTGATTCTAAATCTGATTTCGATCATGATTCCAATTCTGATTCTGACTGTGATTCTGACTCTAAATCTAAATCTTCTCTCACTCTGATTCCCATTCTGATTTTGATTCTGATTCCAATTCTGATTCTGACTGTGATTCTGACTCTAAATCTAAATCTTCTCTCACTCTGATTCCCATTCTGATTTTGATTCTGATTCCAATTCTGATTCTGACTGTGATTCTGACTCTAAATCTAAATCTTCTCTCACTCTGATTCCCATTCTGATTTTGATTCTGATTCCAATTCTGATTCTGACTGTGATTCTGACTCTAAATCTAAATCATCTCTCACTCTGATTCCCATTCTGATTTTGATTCTGATTCCAATTCTGATTCTGACTGTGATTCTGACTCTAAATCTAAATCTTCTCTCACTCTGATTCCCATTCTGATTTTGATTCTGATTCCAATTCTGATTCTGACTGTGATTCTGACTCTAAATCTAATTCTTCTCTCACTCCGATTCCCATTCTGATTTTGATTCTGATTCCAATTCTAATTCAGACTGTGGTTCTGACTCTAAATCTAATTCTTCTCTCACTCCGATTCCCATTCTGATTTTGATTCTGATTCCAATTCTAATTCAGACTGTGGTTCTGACTCTAAATCTAAATCTTCTCTCACTCCGATTCCCATTCTGATTTTGATTCTGATTCTGACTGTGATTCTGACTCTAAATCTAATTCTTCTCTCACTCCGATTCCCATTCTGATTTTGATTCTGATTCCAATTCTAATTCAGACTGTGGTTCTGACTCTAAATCTAATTCTTCTCTCACTCCGATTCCCATTCTGATTTTGATTCTGATTCCAATTCTAATTCAGACTGTGGTTCTGATTCTAAATCTAATTCTTCTCTCACTCCGATTCCCATTCTGATTTTGATTCTGATTCCAATTCTAATTCAGACTGTGATTCTGACTCTAAATCTAAATCTTCTCTCACTCTGATTCCCATTCTGATTTTGATTCTGATTCTGACTGTGATTCTGACTCTAAATCTAATTCTTCTCTCACTGCCATTCTGATTCCCATTCTGATTATGATTCAGATTCTAATTCTAATTTGTTTGATTCTGATTCTAATTTTGTTTTTAAGTCTGATTCTCATTCTTATTCTGACTCTGGTTGCAATTTTGAATAATTCTGAATTAATTTGAATATGATTCCGATTCTATTTTTAATGTAATTTATATTCTGCTTCTAATTGTAATTGCCATTTTTATATTATAATTATAATTATAATTTTATAATTATAATTATAATTATATTTAAAACATCAACACACATGTACACACACATGCAGACATACAAATACACACAAGCATGCACACACACAGAAAATTAACAAATAGGTCCTACAGGTAATTTTAAATCTAATTATGTTTTCAACTCTGAATCTGATTCTCATTTAGAGTCAAAGTATAACACACACACACAGACACACACACACACACACACACACACATATATTCAAATAAGTGAAAGTGTGTTAAGCAGAGAAAGAGAGAGAGGGAGGGGAGTGATGAAAGGAGGAGGAGTGAAAGGGGATCGGTGGGGGGGCTGTATTAATACCTGAGAGAGACAAACTCCTACACATACACACACACACACGTTGACGCACACAGGTGGAGGAGGAGAGGAGGGATAGAAGAGGAGAGAAAAAGAAGAAGACACTTCTCCAAGACGATAAAAATCACGGTGAGTCTAAAACACAATGATTTGTTAACTCTTTCCTCTACTGGCGTAATATTCAGCTATTAATCTAAAGATTTAATATTCTGGAAATTAATACGATACAGCGTTGCTAGTAAAAGTAGACATCTGCTCTATGCACTGACACAGCAAGTGAGCGACACCTCAAAAATGAGAGGTGTGACCAACCACACAGCAGTACAGACGTTAAAATCAACATAAGAGAATGAAAGTAAACAATGAAAAGCCGATTAGTACCTAAATGTTACTGAGCAACATGTAAGTGAGAAAAGCGTAGATTTGTATTGCATTTGTATTTGACAATAAGTAGATGGAGGTGAGTTACTACACACCTCTAAATAACAGTACTGAAAAGTTCATGTAGTGAGGCACAGTTACACAAGTATTACACTCAGAAACCCTGTTTAAGTGAAAGT
>NC_051214.1:4725051-4742551 GCF_015220715.1 Pygocentrus nattereri
CGATGTCTAGCAGATGCTGTTTGGTGCCACTGACTAGACTTTAGCCTTAAAACCAAAACTGATCTGGTAACGAAAACAACAGTCTGGGGACCGTTCATGACAGTACACATCCTTGCTCTTTTTCTTGATGCATTTCACCGGATTGTGCAACTACACACTTCTATAGCCTAAGAATAGCTCTATTCGTTTGCATTGAATAACACTTAATAATAAATCTTAGCATGTAATAAGCCTGAAATGTTAAGGGTTTAATATAAATCTTCTTTTTTTTAGTTTTAGGGTTAGTTTACTCAGTCTCACTACCGTAACAAGAAACATATGACCCACTTATGGTTTAATCATATCTAGATCACTGTATCGGTGCCAGCAGACTTCTGTTAAAGTGTTCACTTCTGGTTTTTCACCCCTTTAAATTGCAGGCTTATTAAATGTGGAGGTGTTTTGTTCAGTAGCTACAGGATTTCATGCATGCAAAAAATATACCTAGAAATCTTGTAATCTCAGGATTTGACTCCTACAATCAAAGTATGATCCATTATTCGCAGCAGTAACAATCATCTCGATTGTGAGATGAGTCAGGAGGAAATAAACTCTCCTCCATTCTAGCCTCTGTCACCCTGTGTCTGTCAGTAATTCACACAATAATTCAGACGGTTGGGGGGAAAAAAAACTTCACAGTGTCTTTCAAGAGAGATCAAGATCATGACTGCAAGCCAAAGTGTGTGGGAACAGCAGCGCTTTTACTTTGACTTTGCCATTTCAGGCAAAAACGGGGAGAAAGTTAAGAGGTTAAATTTGACTTTCAGGTCAAATTTGCACCGCAGGTGGGAAACTGAGGCCCACAGTCCAGCACAGCTTTCAGTTTTCTCAGCGCTGACACTTTACTAACCTTAACTGCTCAGCCGAATCAGGTGTGTCTGAGCAGGAAAATCACCAAACCGTGCAGGAATCGGGGCCTCCAGGACCGGGATTTCCCACTACTGCTTTATGCAGTCGAAATCTACATCTTCCGCCCACATTTAGCTCAGAATCTCTCATGGTTGTCCCCAGATGGTCCCGTTACGGGATCTAACCCGCAAAACTGCATACAACAAAGAGAACGAGAGGGAAAGAAACAGATTAAAGAAATAAAGCCTGGTATAGTCACAGCAGAGAGACACAGACGTCATCATAATTTCTTCCGAACCGTTTACCCACCAGCCCTAATAATGAGTCAGCACACAAACCACAATATCCATCTGTACGCTCACATACGCATGCAGTAAAACCGATGTGCTCTCTAATCTTTGGCATCCACACGCTTTCATTTCCACAGAACACATTCATCGTTACACTTTGCATCACTGATCTCACTCACAGTGAGGGCGCAAAGAGCCAAATCCAGTTTCAGTTCTCAGTCTGTACATTCATAATGTAAATCCTTGCGCTATATCGTATGTCGGGTGTTTGTTTTTAGACGTGAAAGAGCCCATCGCATGGAATTTGATGGACAAAATGCTGCTGGTGTGATTGATTGATATAAGCTGGGAAGCCAACCTCTGCAGAGGTGGTGTTAACTTGTTTTCATAGCAAGGGACGTAGTACAACTGCACACTGGATCAGAGCCCCCTAGTGGCCAGGGCCTCCAACTGTTATTGGGCAGTGAATAAGATGAATACGATAATTAAAGACAAAAGAAAATCAAGGTAAACGAAGCAAACTGTGGCTAATCAACAGTGTATAACACATTTCCTCGCGAACAGAATTATAGTGATATTATCATAGTAAATAATATATTGTGCTTGTCGGAACAGAACCTTGCATTTATCATTTTTCCACACGATTTGAAAATGACAATTGTCAAAATTGTTATTATATTAAATAATATATAATGCATATATTATATATTAGAGCATATATACACTGATCAGGCATAACATTCCTTGTTTCTACGCTCATTGTCCATCTTATCAGCTCCACTTACTGTATAGCTGCACTCTGTAGTTCTACAGTTACAGACTGTAGTCCATCTGTTTCTCTGATACTCTGTTACCCTGTTCTTCAGTGGTCAGGACCCCCATGGACCCTCACAGAGCAGGTACTATTTGGGTGGTGGATCATTCGTCAGTAACACTGACGTGGTGGTGGTGTGTTAGTGTGTGTTGTGCTGGTACGAGTGGATCAGACAGCAGTGTTGCTGCAGTATTTAAACACTGAGTCCACTCACTGTCCACTCTATTAGACACTCCTACCTTGTCAGTCCACCTTGTAGATGCAAAGTCAGAGACGACAGCTCATCTGCTGCTGCACAGTTTGTGTTGGTCATCCTCTAGTCCTTCATCAGTGGTCACAGGACGCTGCCCACAGGACGCTGTTGGCTGGATATTTTTTTGGGGGGACTATTCTCAGTCCAGCAGGGAGATTGAGGTGTTTAAAAACTCCAGCAGCACTGCTGTGTTGATTGTTGTAAGCTTAATTTAAGATTATTTAACTTATTTCTAGATACTTTATTCACTTATTTTAAGTAATTTTACCAAGTAAATTATCTCACTAAACTGGCATATAATTATGCTTGTTTTAAGAAATGTACTTGTGCTTGTTCACATTTCAAGCACCATTTACATTTTACATTTACAGCATTTAGCAGACGCTCTTATCCAGAGCGACTTGCAAGAAGTGCTTTGTCTGTCTAGAGAAAGTATCTTTGCTAGTTACCAATAGCTTAGAGAATAAGACGGTCCTGAGCTCAGATACTGCTAGGAACAGAAGTCACTGTAGATACCCAGAAAAGAGGAACAGAGCTGAACACAGAACTCTGTGCCATTCAATGCAATACAATTACAATAAGATACAATACAGTAAACTACAATACACAGCGCAATACAGTAATATATATATAAGTGCAGCTTATAATTCAGTGCTCATTTAAGTGATGTGTGAAGAGATGAGTCTTCAGTCTAAGTTTGAAGACAGTGAGAGTCTCTGCTGTTCGGACAGCCAGGGGGAGTTCATTCCACCACCTGGCCTCCAGTACAGAGAACATTCTCGACGCTTGTCTTCCACGCGCCTTGAATGATGGCGGGTCAAGCCGAGCTGGTACTCGAAGCTCAAAGGGCTCGTGGTCCAGTTCGAGATTTCACCATTGCCATCAAGTCGGTAGGGGCTGGTCCATTTTTGGCTTTGTAGGCCAGCATTAGGGTTTAAATCTGATGCGTGCAGCTACAGGGAGCCAGTGAAGGGAGCGCAGCAGTGGGGTGACGTGGCTGAACTTGGGCAGATTGAAGACGAGCCGTGCTGCTGCATTCTGGATGAATTGCAGAGGCTTGATGGCCGCATGGGAAGACCAGCCAAAGTCCAAATGGACACTGGACACTAAATCCCAGTTTTAAAAAAAGTACACACACACATATATATATATATATATGTCCCTAGACTGAGGAGGATAGCAATAGAATAAGGGTGTCTATGGTGGCTATTACAGAAAGAATGGTATCTCTTTAATGTCCTCTCTAATGTTTCTCATTGCAGATTGAAGAGTCCAGTGATGACGACGACGACGATGAAGAAGAGAGGTCACACAGTGTCAGAGATATTGGCAAGGGACTTCTGTCCACCAAGCCGTCAGTCAGCCTATTATCTGAGAGAGAATTACCCCCCACACCAATACAGGGCAATACCACTGACCTCTATAAGTGGCTCGGCACCTTCTTCGCTCATTAAAATAGCACCATATGCTGCTGGACAGCCGTGGCCTTACTATGCACAACCACCCAGCTATGGGCATTTTTCATTCATTCCTCACCTCCGACTGTGCCAGCAGCCAATGGGACTTGACTGGATGCTACATCAAAGGACACTCCCACAAACTTGCGTAATTCTAACTAATAAGATCAAAGACACCAGAGTTTCTACTTCAGTAGAATTAAAAATGCTAGATTTCCCCTCAATGCCACATAATCAGGTCCAAAAGGTCATTACTAATGCGACCAGTCAGCCCACTTTTGACGTGGACACATCCCTCATCCCTGAACTTCTCAACTCCAGCACAGTTCCCCAAGGAACCCAGGCTGAAGGGGCCTTAGATCTGAGCACTAATAGAGGCAGTGAGGTGGAAGGGGTCAGGAAACAGCCCTACCCATTACAGAGGCAGAACGGGAAGCTCCGGTATGACTGTAACGTTTGCGGGAAGAACTTCAGTCAACTGTCCAACCTAAAGGTTAGTGAGTCAGCTCAGGGATCGGTAGCAGATTAACTATCTGTCCAAAAGTTTGTAGACACTTGCTTATCCGTTTCTTCTGAAATCAAGGGTATTAATAGGAAGATTTTGGCAGAAACAGCTGCTACTCTTCTGGGAAGTGTTTACACTAGATGTTGGAACATTGCTGTGAGGATTTGATTGCATTCAGCCACGAGAGTCCAATCACTCCAGAGAACACAGTTCCACTACGCTATAGACCAATGCCACTCTAGCCAATACTTAATTTTGGGCATTGACCTTAGGCTCATGTGCAGCTGCTCCAGACAGTCCCAATCTGTTGGCAATGCTTTCATATGGAGATTGTACAAGCTGTAAGTTTGCTACTGGATACTTGTGTTGATGGTTGCAATGGGTGCACCTGAAAGTATCTGAATTCATTCATTAGAACTTGCATCTGGATACTTTTAGAGAATATAGTGCAGGTTAAGCCAGCTTTTCATTCAGCGACTGTAACAGCAGAACAACTAAACATACTTGAATTAGCCAGAAATTAAAGAAACAAAACGGGACACGAAATCTTTTACAAACTGAGCTGAACCTGATATTGTCACAGTTTTACGGCTCTATCTGTAAATCGAAAAGGTTCTTTTTTTTTTGCGGAAGGATTTGCTGATACTAAAGCACATTTGATACATTTGCTTTACTTTTCTTCATTTTGAAGAACTATTGTATAAAGGTAATGGAGCACTTGAGGTTGTGTGTTATCAGCTGTGTTGATATTGGCAATGACACACTCCGTCTTGTGCTCTATTGCTTAAGTATCCACAGAAGCACCATTAAACCTCAGATTTTGCATGCCGATAGAATGTTTAGTAAGTTCACATGCAGTTTCTGGTAATACTTTTGCTATTCTCTTCATATAAACTTGCTTTTATTTGTCAAAGTGATTCAAATTTAGACACCGGCCTCTGTGCCAATTATGGTGATGCTGAGAATAACTGCACATCATTGGTATCATGGATGCATTTCATTCGTCTGGCTGGCTCCTTCACTCAATTTATGGGCCTTCTCTTCAATCACTCTCTCTCTCTCTGCATCTCAGGTCCACCTGAGGGTCCACAGTGGAGAGAGGCCATATAAATGCTTGACCTGCAGGAAAGACTTCACTCAGCTGGCTCACCTGCAGAAGCACAGGCTGGTGCACACTGGGGAGAAACCATACAAGTGTCCGGTGAGCCCAGGAGTTATTTAGGCCAAACATTTTCAAAAATGTATTTCACTGTATGATTACATATTCTGACATTTTTGGTATATCTTATACTATAACGTTTTTGAGCCCCTTTACATGGCCAGGGCTGCCAGTGGGCCCAAAGTTTAATTACACACATTTACAACCTAAGAATAGCTCAGCCAGTTTGCACTGAAGTCTTTGTAGTTCCTGAATAATAAGCCATAGTATGTAATAAGTCTGGGGTTTTTCAGAGGTTAAATAAATCCATTTTAGATGCTTTTTAAATGACTTAACAGTGGCTTATTATTCTGGGATATCCATTTCTTTTTTTATCAAGAACCATTTTTAACAAGCAAGGTAAATCTGAAATATTGTTATTGTGCAACAAAAGTGAGCAATATACAGATATTTCTTTCTAACACTGCAAGTGCTGAATGTTGTTTCATGTCTCAGTTTCTTCACGGCTGAAATTGGCCTCTTATTCGGCAGCTTTTCGTTCGAATGTTCTCACCCACATTGTCACACGGCTCCTTTGTACTCGCTCCTATGACCGTTAGACATGCTGGAATTTGGAAAATGTTACAGTCATTCACACGATCAGTACTAGCTGGTCCACAAGGCCAGGAGACCGTGACATTGACCAAGTCAGGAGGATCTCCGGCCAGGCCTCATCACTCTGGTGTCCAAGGCTAACCCCAAACATCTGCCTGTTCCTTTATGTTCACTATCTCGAGAAACAAAGCAGCCTACTTTGAATGCAATGGACTAGACAGGACTAGAGGTGACCGAGGGTCTGCTCTGGTTATATTTTCATTTGAAATGCGACTGAGTCACCCAAGACCCAGACATTCAGCTAAAGGGGTTAACACTAGTGTGGTTTGCCCTGCTTGTATGTCGTTTTATTACTTAGTTTGGTGTACCAGTATAACAGTCATGACTCAAACTCATAGAGAGAGAATTTTAACTGAAAGCGAAAGTTAAGTACTTTTATTTTAAGTGATTCATTTTAAATTGGAAGTGCTTTACATGTGAAGACAAGCAAAACACTGGAAGATGAAACATTATGCTTTAAATGAGAAAGTTAAATGAATGCAATTATATCAAAAAAGAAGAAGAAAAATCTTTTTTTTTTTTTTTAATGAAGTAGAAATTTCTAATCTTATCCGGCCTAAAGTGAAAACGTATTGTAATCTGCTTCTTCCATTGAAACAAATATTGTATTTTATTCTATTGTACCATTATATTCTGCATAGACACATGCTAACCTCTCTGTCTCTCTCGATCAGAGCTGTTCTCGACGTTTCAGCAGCAGCAGTAATCTGAAGACTCACCTGAGGCGCCACATATGTTTCCATCCTAAACACCAAGCACCGAGCACATTCACCTGAGAGGAACAGTTTGGTGAAAAATCAGATGCATACAATTTCCTCCCTTACTACAAATGGCCAGCCGAGACATGTTTGGCGTCTGATGTTTGCTCCTTTAGCTTTACACTGGAGCTCTGAGGCTAATGTAGCTAATAAGTACTCGGCGCTTACAGCCCAATAATGAGCAGTGTGCAAACTGCTTATATCATCACACACTTGCCTGAACTGAATGGGGTTGTCAAGAAATTTCCAAAAGGCCTGATTATGTGGTTTCTGACACTGTTTTACCCACTGTTATCCAAAACTATGCTAGGATAGCTAAAACATGAGCAGGAGGCCTATACTATTGTCCATAGAGGTTTACTTAACATCTCCACACGGTTTAAGGCAAGTGTGTGATGATTTGAGCATGCACCTTCCAAGTCAGCAAAGTTTTTCTGGCCCACTTGTGGACCACATCCTTGCTGCGTCCTTGGCCCAGATTTGGCCCACACACTGTACAACAAGCACAACTAACAAATCTGACCCAACTACATTGTTGATCCACAGGAACTAGCCCACAGATAGCTAGATAGCAGATAGTTTTGGGCCGATTCTGGCTTTCCTATGTGAGTGTAGGTTAATTACCACAGGAACGGACCCACAGATACCCAGATAGCAGACAGTTTTGGGCCTTTTCTGGCATTCCTACATGAGTGTTGGTTGACTACCACAGAAACTAGCCCACAGATACCTAGATAGCAAAGAGTTTTGGGCCGATTCTGGCTTTCCTGCATGAGTGTTGGTTGACTACCACGAGAACTGACCCACAGATACCCAGATAGCAGACAGTTTTGGGCCTTTTCTGGCATTCCTACATGAGTGTTGGTTGACTACCACAGAAACTAGCCCACAGATACCTAGATAGCAAAGAGTTTTGGGCCGATTCTGGCTTTCCTGCATGAGTGTTGGTTGACTACCACAAGAACTGACCCACAGATACCCAGATAGCAGACAGTTTTGGGCCGATTTTGTGGGACAATTCTGGCGTGAATGTTGCGGATCAACAATGTAGTTCGGCCAGATTTGAGCCATCCTTTAGTTCTACTCACTTTACAGTGTGTGGGCCAGATTAGGGCTGAGGACCCAGCAGTATGCTGGGCCAGAACAAATCAAGGATGTAGCCCACAAGTGGGCCAGACAAAATTTGCTAACTGAAGATAAACACGAGGCAAAGCCATACGAAGCTGTGCAGCATCTGGCCCACATTCCTAACATCATCCAACACTAGGATACTAGTAGGAACGCCAGAATCTGTGCAAACTAAAGCAGCAAATTTCAGACGCGAAAAATGTCTTGTCTGATTGGCTAAATGTGTAAATTTGATTTTTTGTCCCAAACTATCACTGGCCCCTGCCCACCGGCCAGCGTCCTTACTTAGCTACCTCTGTAAACTGGAGCAGAACTACAGAACACCTGGAGCTTATTCTCACTGTCTTAAATAGTATGTCTACAGGAGAAGGGAAAAGTGTGCATTAACGTAACTGTATGTTAATTGAATGAAATTTTATTCCAGAAAATTAATAATTATGTCATGTATAAGGCACCATTCGAAAATCCTATAACTGGAGCTGAAAAGAGTTCAAAATTGCTAATCTGTGTCGAGACACTGACTGCAAAAATGATATTTTTTCAATTGTATCTTCCAAAATATATATTACTATATTAATATATTTATATATATATATATATATATTTGCACATTGTATTCACTTTGTATAAAATTTGCATCATTTTGTTTTATTTAGCTTTTTATAATTGTGTCTTCCTCGATTTATCATGGTAACGGACAAACTTATGAATCGTGTATATTTGTATATTAATATAATGTAATATAAATTTGCAGGTTGTATTCAATCTGTATAAAAGTTAGCGTTTTATTATTTATTTGGCAGATGCTATTTACACTAAGTGCAAACAGAATGACACTTAGTGTAAATAGCATGACTTCACTATTGACACTTGATGTTCAAAGTAACGTCATGCTATTTACACTTAAATAATTATGCTTCTTGATATGGATTCATCACTATCAGCCTGATTCAGCAATAAATGTATGCTGCTTTTCTTCCAAGCTGTACTTGAGGTCATTCTTGCTACTCTCTCTCTCTCTCTCTCTCTCTCTCTCTCTCTCTCTCTCTCTCAGGGTTATTGTCCCTGTTTAATCTGTTACAGCTATTGCTTACATCTTAATTTGCTTATGTCTATATGTGTATTTTGATAAACATCATATTACCAAGTCCTTATGACTATTATAATACACGTTTATTTTGATTGCAAAAAAGAGTGTGTTTACATGCACGCAATAATATAATTATATTTGGATTTCTGCAGATATTATATCATTCAAGTGGTCATGTAAACAGCACACTCCGATTTCTTTGATGGTCTAGAAATCCAATTTTAAAAAGTCTGATAACGAGAGCTGGATTTTAGCTCAGTAATCAAATTTCTCAGTTCACCGTGAGATGCAACAAAACACTTTTGGAGTGACTCTGAAAGCATCAACATGCCTGACGAAATGAAGGATATAAATATTCTTCATCTTCTAGATGACGTATGTTCTTATTTTCAGGTAAAATGGTGCAATTCCCCCCCCAAAAAAAGTTAAAAAGCCAATGCATGAAGTTTCAGTTTGATGTTACGTTTACGTCACGTCTTCTTCTGTGAGTTTATCAAACCCTAGTCTTAAACATACAGGTCAGTGGTGTTATCCACTACACTATACAACCAGCATCATTCTACTGTCCTAGATAATGTTTCACCTTTAACAACTGTTACTGCAGATTGAAACTTTCATTGTTCACTCATTCAATACTTATGAGTTGAAAATTGTGTTCACTTATGTTCTGGTTAAGGTTAAATAACCTTACTCTCTATTTCTTCCTTGGACGCAGCTGCTCCCAACATAGCCAAAGCTCGGACAGGCACCAAAATGTAACCGCAGCACCATTTTAAGGTGAAATGAGAACTTCAGAGGTAAACTGGTGCATAGGACGACAACTCCAGCTCCCACATCTTAAAACAGATCCTAGACAGCTTTAATCCAAAGTCATTAGTTTGTCTGCGCATTTCGTTCCGATTTTGAGCAGCTTTAACCTAAAGAGACTAAAGAGAGGAGACATTTCTACTGTTATTAGCATCACAACTCCAGCCTCACAACTCAAGCCTGTAAGCGTCCATGCTGTGTGATTTTTTCCACTTTTGACAATTGAAGCCATATCATCTAAAATGTAAAGCTTCATAGTGAGATAACAACTTCAATTTACTTTGTGTTGTTGTCGGGAGCAAGTAACTAGTATAGGTAATGTTAGCTAAGAAGTTCCAAGTAGTTAGCATAGTGAACTAAATAGTCTGCTTGTTTACTTTGAGCCATTGCTTCTGTGTGAGCCATCGTCGCTGTAAACCAGCCAATGAGATCAAATTATTAATGAACCCCCCCAAAAAAGACAAAACAGCTCATTTTATTCCAGTATACAGCAGCTTAGACCAGCATGAACCAGTATACACCAGCTTAGACCAGCATGACCCAGTACACACCAGCTTAGACCAGCATGACCCAGTATACACCAGCTTAGACCAGCATGACCCAGTACACACCAGCTTAGACCAGCATGACCCAGTATACACCAGCTTAGACCAGCATGAACCAGTATACACCAGCTTAGACCAGCATGACCCAGTACACACCAGCTTAGACCAGCATGACCCAGTATACAACAGCTTAGACCAGCATGACCCAGTATACAACAGCTTAGACCAGCATGACCCAGTAGACCAGCATGACCCAGTACACACCAGCTTAGACCAGCATGACCCAGTACACACCAGCTTAGACCAGCATGACCCAGTACACACCAGCTTAGACCAGCATGAACCAGTACACACCAGCTTAGACCAGCATGACCCAGTACACACCAGCTTAGACCAGCATGACCCAGTACACACCAGCTTAGACCAGCATGAACATATAATATATAACAATAAATAAAACAAAAATAAAAATAAAATCCGCAATCAGCACTTTTTCTTTCCGGATATGCGTGTTGTAAGCTCGCGCCCTCTAGGGCCTCGGCGCGTGACGCTGCGTCCGCGTTCCCACGCTCCCTGTCTCTTTAAATCGCGAGCCCATGACGTCAGATATTGTGGAGCTCGGGAGGAGGACGGGAGTGACGGCGCACGCGATGGACGAGGACGCACGAGCCGGGGCGGCAGACGGAGTCCGCGGCCCTCGCGCCCCCGCGCGCCGGTGACCCAGAACATGTCGGGCCGCTGGAGCGCGTGCTGGCAGGTGCTGCTGTTCGGCGCCTCGGCGCTCGTGCTCGTAGCCGAGCGAGCCGCGCGTGAGTGATTTCACACAAGACATGCACGGGCGCACCTGCACCGCCGTGCGCACAAACACGGCGTTGTTAGGTAAAGGCATGCATGGAGCACGGAGCTGTGCGAGGCCGTCGGGGCCAAAACGTGTGCATATTCCTGTTAAATACCTTGGTATAATTGCATGTTGACATGGCAGACATTGCAAAGGCATCACCTTTCCCGCGTGCTAGGTGTGTGTGTGTGTGTGTGTGTAGGGGGGGTCCTCGTGCTCAAGCACGTAGGACACTGCAGACGGTGTGTGTGGTAGTCTCTCTGTTGCTTTGTTTTGGGAGCGCTATGTCAACTGGCCAAATCTGTCTTGACAAACAGTGAATTGAGGACAGGCTGATGTTGCAGTAGAAGCAGTAAAGTCAAGGTGGATGAGGTGTAAACAAAGTCAGCCAAAGTGGTTTCATGTGAAACATTCATTGTAGAGAAACTCGCCGTTTTTCTTTACAGTGGTGGTGATAGGAACCAGGCGTCTCAACAGTTTGATGCATGCCTTATCGAAATAATAGATGAAGCAGACAGATTGTTTTACAGTCAATTTGAGACCATTCGGTCTAAAAAGCATTTACAAAAAAAAAAAAAAAAGTGGTACATCCCCCCCCCCCCCCCCCCCCCCCCCCCCCCCATTCCCTACCCCCCCAAAGGCATTCCGTATAAAACTCAGAAGTTTCCCCTGGGAGGCTTTGATAATAAATAAAACGACTATATTTTTCTTGTAAACATCGCGACACCTGGTTCCTATCATCACCACTGTGAGCAGTTCATTAGAAGGGAGCGCTTCACACCAAACCGCTTGTTTACATCAATTTCATCATACAGAAGTTTTGAAAATCCAGTGGAATTCCCCTAACCCTGACCCCCTACATAAAGACGCAGAACCTTGCTTAGTGAGCCTGTATTAGTTAGATGTTGCTTAAATTGGCTAAAGAGAGTTGGAGTTGAGAATATGTGTTGACACAGTTGATCGGCCGCACACATCCTGGAGCGATAACCCGCTCACCTGTGCAGGTAGATCAGTCTCACACTTGGCACTGGGCCGAGATCAGGTGGAAGACAGGTGTCAGGTTGATGCTGTGTGTGTGTGTGTGTGTGTGTGTGCATGTTTGATTGTTGGTGCATTAGGTGTGTGTGCACATGCTCTGCTTTGTGTGTGTGTGTGTGTGTGTGTGTGTGTGCGCGTGTGTGCGCGCACGGCTTTGGCCTACAGTCAGCACAGTACAGTACAATTGATGGCTATTGGCTTTAGAGAGTGAATGAACTGTGCAGTTTACTGCTGCTTACTGCAGCTGCTGGTCCTCACTGTATTCATTACAGCAGGGCTTTATACACTGTGAGCTTACAGAGGTAGTGGTTTTACTATGGAGGCTTTTTACATCTGAAATCCTTGAAATAATGCATAAATAAAGATAAGAAGAAGAAGAATCAAATGTGATTAGACATGAGTTGTGATGAGCTGTTTAACTACATAATATTATTCATAACAACAACATTATTATTATTATTATCATTATTATATTAGTATCAATAACAGCAATAATAATACTTCTTAAACTTATTGTTTTTGTTGTTACTTAAATAAAATGAAATTAAGTGACCCTAATTAGTCCTACAGCGGGGAAATTTCACCTCCGCATTTAACCCATCCGTGCAGTGAAACACCACATACACACAAGGGGGCAGTGAGCACACTTGCCCGGAGCGGTGGGCAGCCCTATCCGCGGCGCAGTTGAGAGTTAGGCGTCTTGCTCAAGGACGCCTCAGTCACGTACTGTCAGCTCAGGGGATCGAACCAGCGACCTTTTGGTCACAGGGACGGTTACCTAACCAGTCCACGACTGCCCCATATAGTATTATAAAGTTGTAAAGCATTATTGTTGTTGTTGTTGACATTAATAAAAAAATTGTAAACATTTATAGTGGTTAAAACTTTTATTTTTCAATGTGTATATGAATATGATCTATTTATTCATTTGATTTATTTACAACAATTAAAACGTTTTAAAAACGTTATTACTATATTGTTATATAAGTACGTGTATCATTACTGTTATTTGTTTGTATTATTGCTATTCATATTTATAGGCTGTTATTCTTGTAATAATAATAATAATAATAATCACAGATAACACAACACACACACACACAGAGTGAGGAACACAACAAATGAAATGAATTTACAACCATTTGTCACTGTGCTGTGTACATTGTGAAATTACCCATATACATGCACACTAGTCTACACACACACTAGGGGGCAGTGAGCACACTTGCCCAGAGCGGTGGGCAGCCTTATCCACAGCGCCCAGGGAGAAATAGGGGGTTAGGTGTCTTGCTCAAGGGCACTTCAGTCATGGACTGTCAGCTGAGAGGATCGAACCAGCAACCTTCCGGTCACAGGGCTGGTTCCCTGACCTCCAGCACACGACTGCCCCCCAAAGTTAACCCATTTAGCTGAATGGCTGAGACAGAATGAAAACGCAGCAATCTGAAGTCAAAGTAGTGGATATAATGTGAATTATCCCGCTGTGGGACTAATAAAGGGTTATCTGTCTGTAGTGGTTAGCCTTTAGCCTTGCATGGCCACCAGCCCACTTGCTGTGCTTCTGTTTCCTCTCGCACCACTTTCCTTCAGCCGGCTGCATCAGGCAATGCCACGATCTCAGCTAGTGCAAATAGACAGTGTGTAATAACTATTCCAGCAGAGTCTGAGGCCTGTAGATGTAAGAGAGTGGATGGGATGCATGTACGAGACAAATGACTTGAGAAGAAAGTGCTGTTTTTGTGCCGGGCTCAGAGTAGACACTGCATCCTATATATGTGTGTGTACACACACACACCGGTCAGGCATAACATCATGATCTCCTCCTTGTTTCTACACTCATTGTCCATCTTATCAGCTCCACTTACTGTATAGCTGCACTCTGTAGTTCTACAGTTACAGACTGTAGTCCATCTGTTTCTCTGATACTCTGTTACCCTGTTCTTCAGAGGTCAGGACCCCCATGGACCCTCACAGAGCAGGTACTATTTGGGTGGTGGATCATTCTCAGCACTGCAGGGACACTGACGTGGTGGTGGTGTGTTAGTGTGTGTTGCGTCGGTCTGAGTGGATCAGACAGCAGTGCTGCTGGAGTTTTTAAACACTGTGTCCACTCACTGTCCACTCTATTAGACCCCCTACCTTGTCGGTCCACCTTGTAGATGTAAAGTCAGAGACGACAGCTCATCTGCTGCTGCACAGTTTGTGCTGGTCATCCTCTAGTCCTTCATCAGTGGTCACAGGACGCTGTTGGCTGGATATTTTTGGTTGGTGGACTGTTCTCAGTCCAGCAGCGACACTGAGGTGTTTAAAAACTCCAGCAGTACTGCTTTGTCTGATCCACTCAGACCAGCACAACACCACCATGTCAATGTTACTGCATACAGAAGGCCCTGCCTAGTTCTCGTCTCTGGCCAGGTGCTGTTTTTTGTTTTGGGTCGTGGCTCTGCCATGTCTGATGTCCTGGTCCTGTGTCTTGTCTTGTTCTCACATGTTTCTTGTTTGTCTTGTCTTCTATATTTACCCCATGTCCTCATCTGTTTGCTTGGCTCTGTAAGTGCTGCGTGGTTCTGTTCTCTTGGTTTCATCTTACCATTCAGATCATTCTGTTCTGCTCTAGTCTTTAGTTCGTTTTCGCCGTGGTTTCCTCATCTTATTCGTCTCCTCCTTTGGTCCATTTACTTCAAAAATAATACAACAACACTTATTGTGTTATACACTTATAATACAATAAATACAAGTGATATTAGTAGTAGTCCAGATATCTAAGTAGTTGTTAATTGTAATGGTATATGATGCTCTTACAAACAAAAACACTCATTGCCAAGATAAATTTAAACAATGTACTGAGGTTTTTGCACAGTACATATACCCAGGCCTCCTTCTCCCCCGCCTCCTCCTCCAGCTGTTCCGGAGGGATACCTAGGCGTTCCCAAGACAGTCGAGAGATATAATCCCTCCAACGTGTCCTGGTTCTTCCCTGGGGTCTCCTCCCCGTCAGACATGTCTGGAACACCTCCCTAGGGAGGCGTCCAGAGGCCATCCTTGCCAGATGCCTGAACCACCTCAACTGGCTTCTCTCAACGTGGAGGAGCAGCGGCTCTACTCCGAGCCTCTCCTGAATCGCCGAGCTGCTCACCCTATCTCTGAGGGAGAGCCCGGCGACCCTGCCGAGAAAGCTCATTTTGGCCGCTTCTATCCGTGATCTTGTTCTTTCGGTCACTACCCAAAGCTCGTGACCATAGGTGAGAGTCGGAACGTAGACTGACCGGTAAATTGACAGCTTCGCCGTCTGGCTCAGCTCTCTCTTCACCATGATGGACCGGTATCAGGGTCCGCATCACTGCAGACGCCGCACCAATCCGCCTGTCAACCTCTCGCTCCATCCTTCCTTCACTCGTGAACAAAATCCCAAGATATTTAAACTCCTCCACCTGGAGCAAGGATACACTCCCGACCTGGACAGAGCATTCCACCCTTTTCCGACTGAAATTTTACCATTTAAAATTTTTGACTATACCACCCGCTACTGATTTCCAGCAGCGTGTTTAAATACAATGGATTGAACGGTATTTCTCCCTCTCTCTGTTTTCCAGTGTTCTTCTGCATTGGGCTCTACCTGTGGCAGGCGCAAGTGCTGTGGGCGGGGCTGACCTTTGCCTTTTTGTTGCCTGGGTCAATAGTGCAGGCGCTGAGCTTCCTGTGGTACAGGGCGGACGGAGAACAGCAGACATGTCGCATGATCACCCTGCACACACTCCACCTGGGCATCTTCAAAAGGTGGGTATGAGTGGTGTTAAAGGGGAATTCCACTGATTTGTCCAATTTTCTGAAACAGTTAGTATTTGAGACGTAAGCAAAGTCATTCAGAGTGGTTTGGTATGAAATTCCCCCTTCTAGAGTTCACAGTGGTGGTGATAGGAACCAGACGTCTGCCTCCAAAAGCTCCCTAATGGAAAGTTATTAGGAAATAGTTATAAATATGCTGTCTAATGTCTCAGACATTGTTTTTCAAGAGTTTTGGATTTTAGCCTAAAACACATTTTATGATCCACATGTAGGTTCGGGTGATTTTGGATAGTAAATTAATACATTTCACTAATTTTTAACATTTCTGCATCATACAGTCATTGAGATAAAAACAGAGTCGTTCAAAGGGGTTTTGTGTGAAATGGTTCAGTTGTCTTTACAGTGGCGGTGATGGGAACCAGGGGTCGCCATGACTACAACAAAGATATAGACATTTTATTTACCATCCAGAACCACCAGAGAACCTACACGCGTCTTCTGCCTTTATACGCGTAATGTAAATGATGGTAAAATAGTGATAAATCTGAAAAAATAAGTTTGCTTTGGAGACAATTTTACCTCACAACGCCCGGCATGTAGCTCTCTGCCAGGAATGGACTTTATACATTATAAGCCAGTGATATAGGCAGGAATATATTTTAGGTAGGCCAGTGAAAAAGGACTAATGTTTAAATGCACTAATGTTCTGCGATATCGTTATATCAAGCTATAACTTGTTCCGGATAGCCATGCAGTCATCACCCTCCATATTCCAACACGTCCACCCCCTGTGGTAATTTCATCATACTCTATCAATCAACCACAATACTAGACTCACATAAACACAACAAACACTGCAGCACCCTTTACTTTAAAGCACATGGCCCGTTTGCCTAGAGAAGATGACAAAATAATTTAATAATACGTCAAACTCAAACAACTGAGATGTTCCATTTGTGTCTTCCCTTTGATACATTGATGAAACATTAGATGTTTGTTTTGGCATTTTCATAAAGCCTGTTTCAGCTTAAAACTGGTGCCAATGATGGGTTTTAGCTTTGGTGGCTAGAAAGCAACATATGCACCTATAGCGAACCGAAGGCTTGAGGCAATGGTGGATGGCAACAATTGATCAGCGGCTTACGAAAATAAGGCACAGCATGGTAGAGAGCATAATGATATGATTGGCCATAATACAGTCACAGCACTTCAAATCAAATAAAATTGCAATATCTTTTTAAAAATTTGGATTATTTTTTATTTCCCCTTTTTGTTGGGTAGACCTAGGCCTCCCCAGGCCGGCCTATTGCTACATCCCTGTTTTAGACATCAGGTAATGCATTTGTAGGCAATTTGTGTAAAGATGTTCCTGTGATGTAGCTTTCAAAGGCATTACAAACTGATATCTGGTCTGTAACGACAGCTGAGAACTGTAAATTTCTTTAGCGCTCACTATTTCCTAGTAAAGCACTCGTGTGACTTTTTAACGT
>NC_051214.1:4750051-4772551 GCF_015220715.1 Pygocentrus nattereri
TAGTCTTCACTTTTATTCTGAAACATGGAAAATCGTTCAAGTAAGGAACGCCCCAATGAAGCTGAACACTCTTTGAGTAGCTCTGAAGGCTGTTTGAGTCTAGAAATTTGAGACCCAATCCCATTTCTCATTTTCTCCCCTACCCCTTGTTTTCGAGTGTCACCTTGCCCCTTGAGTTATAAGGGGTAGTGGTTGAAATCTTCCTTACGAAATGGGAGCCTCAAATAAAAAGAGCGTTACTACATTAACAGCTACCAGCGCCGCTCTGTAGGCGACCCGGCCCGTCTGCAGTGACAGCAGAGGAGGGGGAAGTTCAGCTCCTCACTGCTGGGCTTTAGTTAACTTTAGGGTATCGTACGCCTTCAGAGGGGGACAACGTATTATCACCCACCCCGAATTCTTCAGTGACATGAAGCTGAAGTCAGATATTCACCAGCTTCGAATTTTTGAAATTTAGCTAGCTAGCTATTGAGAGAGGCAATGGGTGAAATGGGATTGGGCCTTGGATTCAGTTCAGATTATGTAGATCAATTTAGATGGCATTATTCCGTCCAATAATCTTTATTCCAAAAAAAAAAAAGAGGGAGAAAGACAGCTGCAAAAATATATGTGTGATATTGATTGTAGTTGACTTTAGGGAGGAAATTTGGGGGGCTATCACTAGGTAAATTATGCATGGGGGCTTGGAGTAGGTAGAGGTTTTGGTAATGGAAATGTTGTTTGATAATAAGCCAGTTTTTCACCACTAATTTTACATTTTACTTTGTTTTCCACTTTGTCTAAAATAAAATACAGCTGGACTTTCAGTGCGTCAGTTATAGTTTTCAGAGAGGCTGTCTAGAACAGCCACGCGGGTGCAGGCAAACGTAAACATCACCGAATCAGCTCTAGTGATGTGAAGACTTCATGAATATATCCGGATATCCGGTTAACCCCTTAAATGGCCAGGGCCCACTGGGGCGGGGGCAAGGTTTATTACACACTTCTATAACCTGAGAACAGCTCAACCAGTTTGCATTGAAGTCCCTGTAGTTACTGAATAATAAGCATTAGTATCTAATAAGCTGGGGGGTTTAAGGGGTCAGTTGTGAGGGACAAACAACACAACAAAAATATACTGTTCAGAAATATATGAGGGTCATCTGTGGAGTTAATTTTGTGCCAAAAGTTTCAATTAAAATAGAATCCACAAGCAAAGTATCAGAATATCCAAAAATGACAAATAATCAGTTTAATGAAATGACATTTTTCAAACAAGTTACTGCTCATTTTCACTCTTCGATATACAAGTGTGATTCATTTCGCCAGTCTTTGCATTCATTTGATCTTTTTTACTGATTTTGCTTATATATATTTTTGATTGTAGAATCACTCTTTTTCTTCTGAAATCTTTCTTTTGCTTCTGACTGTGGATTTTCACAGGGGGTGGGTGTTTGAAGAGAGCATTGACCTGCGCTCTCTGTTGGTCAGCTGACTTGGAGTTACTGTTCTGAACAGGTAGCCCATTTCAACATCGCGGTCAGTGCTAGCATCTACAAACCCAAAAGGTGGAACAGCCTCGTCCAGTAACTGAGTTTACCATTCCAAATGTTTCATATGTATGTTCACACAGGGCAACACAGGACCGACCCTAAGTGTGTGCTCCACCATGTTTAAGGCAGATCACGGCTCTCAGAGTGGGTGGAGCTATGTTCAGAGTGACCAATAGAGATTGAATATTCTTCTAAGGCACATGTGCCAAAGGTCAAAAGAGCAAAATAAATCAACAAAATCAGTAAATAGAAAAAAATGTGAAGGAAAGATTGGCACAATGAGAAATACATTTATATTAGAATGAGTGAAAATGAATAGTAATCTTTTTAAAACTGTAGTTTAACTCCTGTTATTTGTATTTGGAGCATATTTTGGGCCTTTTCATACTTAAGATTTTGCTTGTGGATTTTATAATTTTATTTGAAAGTTTTGACACAAAATTGACTCCACAGAAACGGGTAGGTTTTTGTGTTGAGTAACTGAGGCTGCCTCTTCGGATGAGTTCTAACAGTGCTAACAAGTGTCACATTGAATGCTGTTGAATCCTCATTGTCTTCTACATGGGGGGGATTTAGTTTTCAGTGGACATGTCAGTTCGTCAGAGAAATGTAGGATCTGGCCAACATCAACTAGAGTTAGCAATAAGGCTGTGCTATTTCTGCCTTCTCAGTCACATTCTTAAAAACGAATCCTCGCCAACATGCTCATGTCCAGTCATCCATATTTCAGAGTACCAAAGTACAGCATACCATACTTGCTTGCAAATACATGTAGAACTATCATGTTTCCCTGAATTGTTTGCCTTTATACTTCCCGCAATGAAACGTAATACCCAAGTAGTAATTTCAGTATTCAAATACTGGCACCTCGAAGAGTTACATCGAGTGCACATAGTCGACTCGCGATTCCCGAATCCCTGGAAACCAGGAATTAGCTCTTTTTAGTATCGTCTCCAAGCCCTACTCAGTAGGTTTAAACTTTAAACTTAAGTTTAAACTATTAGATTCAAACGTTTGACTGTTAGCATATAGCCAGCATTAGAATAAATGATCCTCTCGCTCCTACTCCTGCTCCAGGTGATGCTGTTGGAGAATGCAACGCTCGTACTGGCTGCCTCTGACATCCTGAGCGAGGCATCCTGGGACAGCCTTACTGTCCCTACTGCTGTCCTGTGTAGCTTCCTGCTGGGTGAGTGTACCTTTCTGTATTCGACTGTATCTGACTTGCTTTAAAACAATTGAAAACAGTACAAAACCACACTATTTGATGTTCTACAGTTTTTTTTTTGTAAAAATATGCTCATTCCAAATATAAAGCTATGCTGTTTTAACTTGCAGAATAATCTTGCTGCTGTCATGTTGAAATAAGCATAGATGTTCCTGAAAAAGACGGCATCTAAAAGGCAGCATGTGTTGCTCTAAAATTTGTACACATCTTTCAGTGTTAATGGTGCTTTCACAGATGTGCAGATTGCCTGCTATTAACCCCCCAAACCATGACAGACCCTGGCTTTTAACTCTACACTGGTAACAGCCTGGATGGTGCTTTATTTCTTTGGCCCAAAGTGCACTGCATCCATTTTTCTCACAATCAACCAGTCCATTTCAGATTAGCTCGAGCCCAGAGAAGTCAGCAGCGTTTTTCAATGTTGTTGACATATGGCTTCCATTGAGCCATAGTACAATCTTAACTTGCATTCATGAAGGCAGCATCCGTGTTGGTTGCCATCAGTTTGTCAGTGTTCCTGAACCCATGTGGTCTTATTCACCACAGAAGCACCCCGTTTTTTAGTGCACTGCCGTGTGAGGGGTCAAAGGTCACTGGCATTCAGTTGTGGTTTTTGGCCTTACTTTTTAATCACAGAGATTTATCTGCATTCGTTTAATCTGTGTCGTCGATATTATACACCACAGAGGGTGAAATGCCTGATATCCTTGAAGTCACTGTTTGAGAAACGTTCTTAAAACAGTTGGACGGTTTGCTGATGCAAGGGTTGAGCCTTGACCCATCCTTGCTCATTAAGCACTTTCCTGGATGCTCCTGTTATATCCAAGCATGAATTTAAAATTGAAGTCAATAAGGTAAAACATGAAAAATGTTGTCTTTGTACTGCTGCTTAAATACAGGTCAAAGTGGATTTAGAAATCACTGGTTTCTGTTTTTTATTTATATTTCACATAATGTCCATAAACCCTTTTTTGGAATTGGGTTTGTACAAGTGATTCCAAACAGTATTATATGAAGTCTACACTATATGGACAAAAGTACTGGGACACCTACACATTAAACCTAGAGGAGCCTTCACGACACCCCATTCTCAATATAATAGGCATTAATATAGAGTTGCTCCCCCTTTGCAGCTGCAACAGCTTCCAGTGTTTTGGGAAGCTTTCTACAAGATTTTGGAGTATGTCTGTGGGAATTTTTGCCCATTCACCCGGAAGAGCATTTGTGAGGGCCTGGCTCCCAATCTCTTTGCTAGTTCATCCTAAAGGTGTTCGATGGGGTTGAGGTCAGGGTGGGCCAGTCAAGTTCTTCCACACCAAAGCATGGCTAGGTGCTTGATTTTATACACCTGTGGCAAAGCGACTGAATAAACCACATGAATTAAATGATTGCGTCTTCCACTACTATTGTCCATATGGTGTATATAGTCTCTCTCTCTCTCTCTCTGTCTCTCTCTCTCTCTCTGTCTCTCTCTTTCAGGTCTGACATCTCTGGTGTTGTATTATCGCTTCCTGCACCCGAAGTCCACCGAAATTTCTCAGGGTCTGCGTCGTGGAGCCCACATGGGCAGCGCGTGTCTGGACCAGGGCGAGTCCTCTTTCTCTCTGGGTGACAAAAGCCTGGCTCCTGCCTCTCTGCCTCTCTCCTCATCTCATCCCTCCTTCTCCCTCTCGGGCATCCCTAGCTCCCTGCTGGAGCATGCGGGCAGCTGCGGGGTCAAGGCGGATGGAGAGTGCCGTCACCATCACTGGCTGCTGGTTCGCCTGGCGCTGAAGACTGGCGACCCGGCCAAAATCAATCAGGCATATGGCGCCGGGGGGGTCGGAGGGATACTGGCAGAGGAGGAGGAGCGTAGGAAAGGAGAGAGCGTAGACGGAAGAGAGACTGGGGGCGTGTCACAGTCTGACAGCAAGGACGACACTCTGGCTCCTCTGTCAGACTGCAAGGATGAGTTTGAGAGCGTGAGCGAGGCAAGAGAGGACGAAGAGGAAGAGGAGCAGGACGAAGATAACAGTGCGAACTTTTTTGGTGAACAAATTAGTTGACTTAGTTCACAGTGATAGTGATGGGAACCAGATGTCTGAAGAGTTTAATGCCTCTAAAACCTCCCTCACAAAAAAAGTAAGCTATATCAAATGGATATGAATACAATGCTTTATGCCTGAGACATTGTTTTATGACGGTTTTGGACTAAATTGTATTTTCAGTATGTATGAACAAGAATGGCTTTATGAGAAAAAAATAGTTCCTAAAGCATGCATTTTTATATTTACCACTATTTTACCATCATATACATTCACCAGCCACTTTATTAGGTACACCATGCTAGTAAAAGTTTGGACCCCCCTTTTGCCTTCAGAGCTGCCTTAATTCTTCGTGGCAGACTTTCGACAAGGTTTTGGAAACGTTCCTCAGAGATTTTGGTTGGTTATTTGAGTTCCTGTTGTCTTTCTATCATCTGGAACCAGTCTGCCCATTCTCCTCTGACCTCTCACATCAACAAGGCATTTTCGTCCACACAACTGACCGCTCACTGGATATTTCCTCTTTTTCGGACCGTTCTCTGTAAACCCTAGAGATGGTTGAGTGTGAAAATCCCAGCAGATCAGCAGGTTCTGAAATACTCAGACCAGCCCGTCTGGCACCAACAACCACGCCACGTTCAAAGCCCCTTAAATCCCCTTTCTTCCCCGTTCTGATGCTCGGTCTGCACTTCAGCAAGTCGTCTTGACCACCTCTACATGCCTAAATGCAGTGAGCTGCAGCCGTGTGATTGGCTGATTAGCTATTTGTGTTAACAAACAACTGAACAGGTGTACTTAATAAAGTGGCCGGTGAGTGTACTTTATATTTAAAAACTGTCTGGTGGTTTTCAGTAGTAAATAAAACGGCTATATTTGTAACATCATGATCCCTGGTTCCTATCACCACCACTATGCTAGAAACCTAAATATGGCACGTTCTTTAACTTTTATTGAGCAGCTTCTGTTTAAGCTTAACATATTGGCCGTATGTGCCGTAACTTCTGCACAGACCACATTTTATGTTTTTATTTTTTTCTCAATATGTTAAAACCAGATGGTGCTTCAAGGGTTCTTTAGTAAAGAAAATGGTTCTATATAGAACCATGAACACTCAAAGAATGCATGACCAAAGGGTTGCATCATAAGCGTTCTTCAGGTTGATGGAAAATGTGCAGGATGTGCTATAGACAGTTTTTGAGAATGGTTCTATATAGCACCAAAAAGGTTCTTCTGTTTTTACAAGCTTTTACAACCCGTTTGGGTACTATATGGAACAATTTTCAAAAAGGTTTTGTATAGAACCATCAATACACATCAGTACACTCTCCATCAATCTGACGAACCTTTTAACGATGCACAGAACCCTTTAATCATGGAAAGGGTTCTTTGAGTGTTCATGGTTTTATATAGAACCATTTTCTTTCATTATTATTACTCTGTTCTTATTTATTTACTACAGCCAGGCTATTGTTTGATATCTTTTATTTCTTTATGTATTTCATTAGTTATATTTTCTATATATTCCTTATTTTATCTTATTTATTGTGTTACTATATTGTTGTAATTTTAATGGTTTATTGTTTTTTAATTACCACTATGATTACCTTCTAGCATTTGTTATGTTTTACTGTTTAACTTTTCAATCTCTGATCTCTGTACTGGCTCGGCTACATTGTAAATGAGGGTCTCCCTCAGTGTACCCTGAGTTTAAATAAAGGTTGATTTGATTTGTTGATGAATTACTAACGAACGCTTGAAGCAGCATCTCTTAAGAATATTTTCTCTTACAAAATCAACAGAACATGTCTTTAAATGTCTGTTTATTATCTCTCTCTGTCTGTAAGGTGACAGTCTGGAGATGGAGAGTCCTCTGGAGTCTCCAGAGTCGGAGTGTAAGCGCAGCTCTCCTGAGGGCAAGTCTGTATTTGGAGACAGTCCAGAGCCTAATTACTGCCCCACCGAGTCCAGCTCCACGCTTTACTTCAGCGCTGACCCACAATCTCCTAGTAGCGCCAGCAACTCCCGCTTGGACCGTGACCCGCGCTTCAGCTTCGGCTCAGGAGCTGCCATGGAGGCTCTCGGGGAGTCCAGCCCGGCCTCCAGTGACCGCGACCTCGTGATGGGAGTGATGGGTAGAGGCGGCCCCCACTACACCTCTGCCCCCCGGCTGGATGCCTCAGGGCCTCTGGAAGGCTCTGCTCCCCACCTGTCCGGCCCCCGCAGACAGCTGGTGCTGTCTCGACGAGGCCTGGAGGACGACTCAGGCCTCTGAGGAAGAAAAGTTTGAAGGGAGAGTTGGGGGAAAATCAGCTTTACACAGTTTTCCTCCTAAATGCACCCAAGTGACGTGCTTAAAGGGGAATTGTTAAAAAATTTGCATATATGAATCACAGGATTTAAACAAAGTCATTCAGAGTGGTTTGATAGACCAGCTCTTTACACTGGTGGTCATAGGAGCCAGAGGTCACCGTGTTTAATAAAGCCTTTATGTATGTGTAGCAATTGTACTTATTTTCCAGAATAATCAGCAAACTTACAAGCGTCCTCAGTTTTATGTAATAGTTAAAAATGATGATTCTTCAAGCAAGCAAAGTTTATTTATATAGCACTTTTTACAACAGGTGTTGTCACAGATCAGCTTTACAGAACAATCAGCATTACAGAAAGAAAATCCGGGTCCGTTCCCCCATGAGCGTCGCCAGTGGTGACAGTGGCAAGGAAAAACTCACTAAGAGCAAGAGGAAGAAACCCTGAGAGGAACCAAGACTCAGAAGGGGAACCCATCCTGCTCTGGTCGACACCGGACAGCAAACATTGTTAGTATAAAGTTTTATAGTATAATAGTACAAAGTGGGGAAAACGGGTGGGGCAGTAGTTAATTTGATTAGCAGCGGCAGCAGCATCTGAGGGTGAGGATTGCACAGTGTTGTACAGCAAGAAGCTTAGTGGTGGTCAAGCCAGTCCTTCAAGGGTTCTCTAGTAGAAAATGGTTCTGTATAGAACCACGAACACATCAACAACCCTTTGCCTGCTTAAAGGGTGCTTTGCATGGTGCCATTGTTCTTCAGATTAATGCAGAATGTGCTGTATATGGTTCTATATAGAGCCTATTTGAAAAGGGTTCTATATAGCACCAAAAAGGTTTCTTCTATAGCAACAAGCTTGACATTGTAGCAATAGAAGAACCCTTTTTGGTGGTATATAGAACTCTTTACCTAAAGAAATTGTGTTTGGTACCATCTACGGCACATTCTCCATCAATCCGAAGAGCCCTTTCATGATGCCAAGCACCCTTTAATCATGCAAAGGGCTCTTTCAGTGTTCATGGTTCTACATAGAATCATTTTCTTTACTTAAAAACCTTTGAGAGACCATTTTCAAGTGTGTAAGTGAAAGTGAAATAGTGATAAATGAGAAAAATATATATTTATGGGTTCTCAGAACTGTATTTACCTATGGACGGATGAGAAATGTATGTTTTAAGCTAAAACCACATCTCAAATCTGTCATAGGACACTGTATCTGACACCAGGCAACGTATTCGAAACCATTAGGTGTAATATATCTTTCTGTGATGTAGATTTTAGAGGTATTAAATGCTTCAGATGTCTGGTTACTGTAACTTACGGGGCCCCGCTGATTACATCCTGTATAAATAAAAATAAGGCGTGGGAACGAGATCCTAATGCGTGGCCATGACTTTGTAAGGCTTGGCAACGAGATCACGGCTTACTAAGTCGTGGCCATGCATTAGGATCTCATTCCCATGCGTTGATAAGGCTTAATTATCTCGTTCCCACGTCTTGTAATGTCGACGAGAATCCATCGCGTTGGTGGAGCCTGAATTTCGTTCATAAGTTTGTCCATCTTTATAGATCACAGTGTCAGAAACGACATAGGCAGCTGTATTAGAGATTAATTAATAATGTTTGGTGATGTGTGTTGCTTGTGCGATTCAAATAACCATGAATTCTTGTAAGCAGAACTCGTTAGCTAATGATAGCATTTCGCTAGGTTAGCTAGCTGGCCTTCCTTAGGTCCTTTGTTAGCAGCAATCCAACACCAAAAAATGAGCTATTATAAGAAATTCCTACACATTAACTCTCTTTATGCTTGGCCCCAGGTAGCTGGCTGCTGTTTATTTCTTTTCACATACTTTTATCGTTTTTTAAAGACAGTGGTGATTGGATAATTGTTTGTTAACTAGACTTTGTTCGTTAGCATTAGCCTGAATGAGCAAACCTCAGACCATAGATATTCGTATGTATGTATCTATATACTGTATATCGGTCCACTGGCTTAATACGGTCAGCACCCCACTGACCGTTTGCTACTGCTGGTCCAGATTATTGGGTGTATCTAGTTTTAAATCTCCTCAGACAGATTTTAAATGCACACAGACTTTTATTTTAGAAAATAAAATAAAAGACATACTACAAACAGCTGAGATTTTAAAAAGTAGTGATTAGGCCTGATAATCATAAAATGATTTCATAGAAAATCTTGCTGACACTGAGCTAGATTAAAATTATTCATAAAGTATAACTAAAGAAATGAAGGAAGGAAGTATCAGTAAATTGGACTGTGAATTTTGGAATGGGAATTTTGTCCCAAAGTGGGCTGCATGGAAAACGCTGAGCAAAACGCCAGCAGACCACCAGCTTTGCCATCATTGTCCATTAACCTCTTGCTATCAGGGAAGACACTAAACATGGCTTGGCTAATTGAGTGCATTTGGGTTAAAGGGGAATTCCACCAGTTTTTTTCTGCTGTCCTTGAGATGCAAACAGAGTGGTTTGATGAGAAGTGGTTAACTGTAAGGAAACTTGCAGATTCAGGTTTCTTTACAGTGGCGGTGATAGGAACCAGGGGTCCCTAGACTACACCTCAAATGTAGCCATTTTATTTACCGTACAAACCCACCAGTGAACCTACATGTGTCTTCTAAGCTTTTATACGTCGTAATGATGGTAAAATCTTAATCTGAAAAAATCATAAAATCTGAAATACATTTTCTTTGGGGACTGTTTGACCTTAAAACACCCTTCTTGTTTTGCTGCACTATGACTAGATTGAAATAAAATACATTTTAGGCCAATATTATGTCACATAACTACCGTAAAATAAAGTTTCAGTTATCTGGCTGAGTATACAAAACCATCTAATGTCGTAACTTTCTGTGCGGCAGTTTTTAAAGGTGGGCGTCTGGTTCCTATCATCACCATTGTGAGCAGTTCTGACTCTGTAAGTAAAATGGAGCATGTCAAATCCACAACCACTCTGAAGGACATCTTAACCATTTAATTATGTTCATTAATTTTGTCAAATCAGTGGAGTTCCCCTGTGTATATTTGATTTTTTGCCTGTAAAACAAGTACTGAAATGGGGGGGGTGGGGGGGGGGCATTCTACATACTGTATGTAAAATTTCACATTGAACATTTGAAACCTGAGCAGTGACACTGAACACATAACATGAGACAATATTCATAACATTATAAGTATTCCATTATTCTATGGCTGTGAAAACTGAAAACAGGTGTTTGTGTGCTGTAAACCTCTCTCTCTCTCTCTCTCTTTCTCTCTCTCTCTCTCTCTGTATCTATCTCTATCTCTTTCTCTCTCTCTCTCTCTCTCTCTCTCTCTCTCTCTCTCTCTCTCTCTCTCTCTCTCTCTCGCTCTCTCTCTCTTTGTATAAATCAACATGCTGCAGGTGGGGTTGAAAAGCACAAGCCGCAGGCCGTTTTTCATTTCTGTCTGACTGAATCTGAAATCGCTGCCTGTTTGACACGAGCGCTGAACTACAAGCCGTACAGCAGCATGCATTATTACTACATGTGGATCAGCTCTGCTGGAACAGAGACAAAAACAACAGAGTGATCAGTTGCCAGTCGCTGATCATGTCTGTGAAATTGCACGTGCAGAAGTGTTAACATGCCGATGGCTTTTGCAACGTCTCCCCAGGCTATGCTGAAGCTGTAATGCACTGTTTATTGTATTTATGCCAAGTAGGGAGCTGTTTTTGATTCAGTCTCAGTGTGGGCCATCATCGCTGATGCTGTTATTATCCTGCATTTCACAAAGCGTCTCTAAATAGAAGCCCCATAGCTCTGTAGCTGACTGAGCCATATGTGTCAAAAATTAGGGGTGGGCACTATGGCAAAAATATAACATTGGCATTGATGGCAGTTTCATGCATCATGATATTCATAAACTTTGTTTCCAAAAAAACTGGGACAGTATATGAAATGCAAATAAAAACAGAAAGCAGTGATGTAAAAATACACTATGCCCTGCATTTTATGCCCTTTTTAGTCCCACAGTGGAGAATTTCACCACCACATTTAACACATCCGTGCAGTAAAACACCACATATACACACATTAGGGGCAGTGAGCACACTTGCCCAGAGCAGTGGGCAACCCTATCCACAGTGCCTGGGAGCAGTTGAGGGTTAGGTGTCTTGCTCAAGGGCACTTCAGTCACGTACTGTCGGCTCAGGGGATCGAACCAGTGACGTTCCGGTCACAAGGCTGGTACCTTATTAGCTTCATTGCTTTTTTTGTAAATGTCCACACATTCTGAACTTGTTACCTGTTGGGACGGACATTTACATTTACATTCACAGTATTTAGCAGACACTCTTATCCAGAGCGACTTACAGAAGTGCTTTGCTTTCAACTTTTTGCTAGTACAAATAGGTAAGAGAAAAAGTTACAAATGCCTCTACCTATAGAAAAGAAGCAGAATTAGACGTAGTGCAATACAACACATTTCTATAAGTGAAATAAAGTATTTCAATAAATACTTATTTTAGTGCTCACTTAAGTGCTTTAAAAGGAGACGCGTCTTCAGTCTGCGTTTTTAAGACCCCGAGAGGTTTTTTATGGAAATAATAGACAGTATATTCTCCAGGCCAAAAAAGAAAAGGACTGTAACCATCAGCCCAGACTGTTACCAGCGTAAAGTTCAGAGTTCTGTGAAGGCATCATCCACATTGAATGATATATACACACTTTGGAGCTACATATTGCTGCTGTCGCAACAAAACCTTGTATCTCCATTTTTGTCCTTTTTCAGTTATTTACATGTGTCAAACTTTCATGATAAATGGGCCAAAAGAAAAGGCCCAAAATTTCTTAGAAATATATCTGGTTTCATTGAAAAACATTAAAAGTAAAGTAGGTTTTTTCATTCTCCTGTAAAGTTATCATTTTAGCGATACAAGGTTTTCCGACAACAGCTATATGCTGCCTTCTAGATGACGTCTTCTTCAGAGATGTCCATGCTTATTCGTGCTTGGCTGTGCAGATTTCAAAACTGAATAGATTGGGTTCTTCAGTCCACAAACAATAACTATGTGTAGTTAAAATTGAAAAGTTATGTAACACAGTAGTAAATATGCTCCTGGCACAACTTCTTTAGAAAGAGTTGCAGACGTCATATTTGGAATGAATGTGTATTTATCCAAAAAAAAAAAAACTTAAGATAAAACCTCAAAGTCGAATTTAATAATCACTGCTTTCTGTTTGCATTAGCATTTCACAAAAAATCCAACTTTTTTGGAAATGAAGTTTGTAGCTTTTCCGACAATTTATATATTTAAAAACTATGAATAAGTATCAATGGTGGCCATGATATGCTCAGAAAAACATATTGTGATATGATTTATAACAATAATGATAAATATCATATTGGCCACCCCAATTCTATATGATCCTGGGTCAGGAAGCTTTAGGTAGAGACAGCTTCTCATTGCGTTCTAAACAGCGAACAGTCACACTTAACCAGATCTGTTTCATTCAGGCTTGATTTTTGATTTCCTATAATAATATATTGAAGTAGACATTTACAGATTATTATCTGGCAAAGAAAAAGGAAGCCGATTTAGGCTGTACAGCATTACAGCAGCCTGAGAGACTTTAGATAGTTTTTTATACAGTTGATTGAATTTGAGAAAAGGAAAAATTCCTATTTGTGCTGTATAGTGCTTTTAGATGCAGGTTTAGATCTGGTCCTCTTCAGTAGTTATACAAGGTCTTCAGGAGTATCACTGTGTTAGAAACGCAAAACTGCACTGGACACTTGCTGGTCAAAAGTTTGAGCACTTGCTGGAAAATTATCTTTCCATAAACTAATACATTTTGAGGGAAAGCACCCAATATGTTTTACCTAACCCTTTGCTTTGAGTCACCAATTTATTTTGTACTATTTTCTATTTTTCTTATTTATTCTTTTATAAGCGCACATATGGTGATATATTAAGTGATTATAGACAGGTTTGTACATTTTTATGCCTTAAACTGCATGCGCATTATTGAGTTATTAATATTTTTATTTGGTAACTGCTATAAGTCATTCAGTAACTATTATGAATTATTAAGCAACTACTGTGAAATATTTAATTACTGCTATAAAATTTTCAGTAACAATTATAAATTATTCAGAATTGAAGTGTGGGCCAATAGAGTTGAATGGTTAAAACATGGATAATCATGTTATTATCAAAATCTGAAATAAATGTCCCCTAACTTTTGACCAGTAATGTATATCAGGCTTATATGTGAGTCTGTTTTAGTGTATGTGCTCTTTAATTCATAAACACAAACTTTACAGACGTGAACCAGTATTACAGGGCTATAATCACCGCTTGTTGTGAATGGGGAATTGTACAGCTGAACAATAAATAGTTTAGTGGTTACAGTAGACAACAAGCAGTGGACCTTCCTCAGGTTTGGGTAATTTTGCCAGAACATTTTAGAGTGCAAGTGTAAAAGGTGTTACAGAAAACGCATGACAGTTCTGTTGAGAAGTATTATTTATATCGATGCTTGCCCAACCCTGCGACATAGATCGTCCCCCAAAATGGTCTAGTTTTGAGCTCAGATGAGGCCTCAATTATAGCCTGTTTTCCTTTTTTGAGACCACTGAAACAAGACATTTATTACAGGAAAAGCTAATTGGACCACTGAGGGTACAGGTTAACCGACCTATTCATGCTCCATGGATATGTTTTTTCAGAGCACATGTTGCTAGGCCAGACAAGCTTTACACAGTGTTAGCCAAATTTCAAGCCTTTACAAATTCAATAAGAAATTGTACAACTCAGTTTTGGTCAAATAACATAAATTAAGAGTGTATTCGAAAGCAAAACTTCTCAAAGCATGTTGAGCTGTCTAATGATGCCTGTTAGCGCGGAGGACGCATGCTAGCCTTGTAGCACGCAATACGGGTACACCTAGCTAGAGGACTGGGATTAGCTGCAACTAAATGATGGAGAAAATTGACTGAAATACCCCAAAATATTTTTATTGTGTACATGTGTGAACGTTTACACCGTCATCGAACTAGCATTAGCATGGTGACAAACTCGTGGTGATCATTTCTGACCTGCCTAGTTTCAGTTAGCTACAGCAAAAGAGTCCAGCTCGGTCGCGTAGCATGTTAACTTGAAACTGAAGGTCTGTGTCTCGATTTGCTCTGTATGTAGTGAAATGGTCGAATTCGGGCACAGAAGACTTTTGTTTGACGCAGATGTGGAGACACTAAGCAATAATGCAGCACCAAGAAATACTGGGAACAACTGGGATGCTCATCCGCCGCGTTGTGCTTTGCCAAACTGTCAGTTTTGCAGCGGGATTCCTGTCATTTCATGAACGAGACTCAAATACAGCCGCGTCAGTCCCACATAATGCAATTAAAACTGCTAGTATTGTGCCAGTTTCCCTTAGGGTTGTCCAGTGTAGCATTAGCACCAAGCTAAGTGTGGTTGCCCTGAGCAGTTGACGTCAGCTGTAGCTAAATCCCAGACTAATGATGACCGAACGCACATTCTGTTAATATGTCAGTAACGTTTTATCTGACCCTTTCGGTAATTTTAATTTGAAGCCTGTAACTGAATGTTTCTGAAGGGGTCTAATTAGCCTGCTAGCTCTTTGCCTGGTAGCAGCTCAGCCTAGTTTAATATTATGAAATGGATAAATAAAGTGCAATACTTGTGAACTACAGCACACTATTGATTACTATATTGGTAGTATGTAGCTAGAGGCAAACGTTAATGTCTCAACATAAGTTAAAACAGAGATAAGAGCAACCAACAGGTTAGCTAAGTAGCTAACAGGTTACTGTGAAGATTTCCGCTCGCTAGAACAAAACTTGTTGTAGGTTTCCAAAAAAAGTCAAACTGGAAACTTTCTGTCAGGGAGCAAAGTGAACTGAACTGTTGAACTAAGGAGGTCTTTCTCGTGAAGCTTGTACAGCCTTAACAACCGTAGCTATGAAAGAATGCATCTGTGGAGCGGCCAGTGTGGACAGGCCAGCTCTGACTGGACCATGTAAGGCAGGCTGTAGTTCAGGGATGTCTTGACTGGACCAGTGAAGCACACAGAAATTCAGAAGTCGGCCTGGATGCCTGTAAGTTGCTGCTTCCTAAAGGCAGATGTATATGGTGGTAGACGCAAAATCCATTGTTTCGGACTTGTTTTTGGTGGATTTGTAATCCATTTTGCTGTCGTAATGAGTGTGGCCTGTGTTAATGACCTGTTCTGTCCTTTCTGTTTCACCTTTACTGTTGTACAAAGCTGTACAGTTTATATATGTTTGGCAAAAGTCTAAGAAATAATATAATATATAGCGTGTTCTTTGTACATTTTCTGCTTTATATGATTTTTACAAGAACTCAAGGACTACACAATGCAGGAATGTACAGTTGTGCTCCATATCCCCTCTGTGTGTGTAAAGAACTGGTGAACTGGCGTGACTTTGACCAGCTACTGTCACTGTATTTTTTTTTTTTTTTGTATTCTTTTCCTCTGATTGAGAGTTTTGGAAGAGGAAAAAAAAAAAAAGATTTGAACATATGCATAAAATGACATTTAATCGTCAATAATTATTTGCATGCGGTTTTATAATATTGGAAGCTTAAATAATACGAGCAAAAAGATGGGGTTACATGATGTTTCTATGTGAAGTGTCCATTTACTTGTTGCCGTTAGGCCTTCATAAAATCATTAAATGAGAGATGTGTCCTAATTTTGTTTGGAGCAGAATTTATTTTGATTTGTGAATAGCAAGTACTTTTGGTAGTTTGTATGCGATGAAATTGCTCTTTCTGTTTTCTCCCTGGTTGTGCTGACCCACACATAAAAAAACCCGAGTCAAGGGTCAAAACGTTAAAGGGGGATTTTGGCCTAAATCTAGCATTTAATTTGTTATTTGTCATGTTATGTAATATTCTGTAGCTCAGCATCGCGGCTCTCAGGCTCACTGATTTGACAAAATTCATAATTTTGTATCGTCCATCAGTGTCATCTCACTACAGTTCCTAGCATCTACTTAAGCAATAGAACCCGCGAGGGACTGTGTTATAGCAAAATAACATCATGGCTGTGATTTGGTCACCGTAGATCGTCACAGTCGTGATGTTATTGGTGATAACATTATTTATTTAACTCCTCATCTTCAAGTTTCACTTACGTAGCGGCACAGAATTTTCCCTGTTGTCTTTAAGGCTTGAACAAGCTTATACAGCTTATAGGGTGTATTCGCAAGTGTCTCCTTCCAACACGCCAAAGTGTCGTACGAGGAATCTGGGTTCCCAGAGATGCTCTTCTTACAGACTTTCTGGACATGCTACACATTCTTTGTTTGACTGTGTTTGAGCATAAAAGAATAAAAAAAATTTTAAATTAAACATTTTAATTTTTTAGTTTTAAACTTTTAGTTTTTATGCATTTTGTTAAAATTTGAGATGTTATTAAACTACGAAAACGATGCCAAATTTTTTTGGCATACACTGTAGTTCTCATCTTCACAATCTGACCAAATCGGCTGTCGGTCAAATGTGATCTTAAAAGTGTCCGTTTTCTGTTTGTGGCAAAGTAAGTAGTAAAAACGTTCAAATGGTTTGAGCGTCTCCTACTGCTGTCAAAGTTGTTGCTTAGCAACAGCGTCTCAGCGGAGTGATAGTGTTTGTGAAAAACCCTTGATGTTGTCCGAGAACTTGTAGAGTGGAGATTTCCCGCTCTGCAATGTCTTCCGGCTTTCTCAAACGCTAGAGGGCGCTCACGAGCGAGTCCAGAATGAACGGGTTGACATGGAGCCTTTGAGCAAAATCAAAGTTGATAAAAACATAAACATTTGAATGTAAAAGAATGCGATCATTTCCTGAACAGTGAATATCATAAAACATTTTAACACTGCTGTTATAATTTAAGAGCTTTTAAACTCGAGCTATAGGAGTTTAAAACAGCGCCTCACAGCCAATGAGCTACTCCGCTCGCCCATCAATCATCACGCTGTAGCAGTAAAGCCCGCCTCCTGCTGCCCAAAAAAGGAAATATATAGGCAATGCTTTCTTTTTCTTTTTTTTTTTTAAGTGAAATACATAATTATACTTTCTAAAATGAAAGAAACGTTGTGGGCGAGTGATTATAAACTATCTTAACTTGTCGTTTTTTTAGCCGTTTACCTCGATTTACTCCCATTCATTGAGGACTCGCTCGCGGGCGCCCTCTGCTGTTCAGCAGTCCTGTTTTTGATATAACGGGGGAAATAAGAAGTGGCCAAGCTCCTCATAAACCGGCTCTGGTGGTACAGTGTTTGTGAAAAACCCGTGATGTTATGTTGAAATTATGTTATGTTGAGAACTACTCTCAACCAATCAGCTTGCTTGGCACGAAATAACTGTTGAATAATCCATAAATACATCCTACAAGCACTGGGAATCCCCTCATATAGAAATTCACCAACGCAGAGGCTAATGAATACAGTGGAGCGCTATAATCTTCATACTTTTATAGGAAAATACCGCTTGTTTAAATCTCCATAAGAGAGTTGTTGACCGGATTCAACCAAAAGATGAGCTACAGCTACAGCTAAAGCTAAAGCTAACTGTTCCGCTTACGTCGCCCGCAATCAGGAATGTCCACAACGCGCCCTTTAAGAGACGCGCATGCGCAGAACAGCCCAGAAAGTTCCTAGCAGGCTGAAGTTTTGGAGAAGGACGGAGGTGGAGGAGGAAAAAAAAAGTAGCAGAAAAGTCTGCAAGTTTAGAAATGGCTTTTCGTAGACGAAACAAGAGCTACCCGTTCTTCAGCCAAGAGTTCCTCATTCAGAACCACGCAGACATCGTCTTCAGTCTGGTCATTTTTATTTTGATAGGGCTGATGTTTGAGGTATGTTCAGCTCACGTCTTCTTCTTCTTCTTGTTTGTTTTCTCTTTTCTCGGCTGTTGCTTTTTTCCTTGACAACTTCTGCTGAAGGGGGATTAAGTTTTCACAGCCTGTGGTCGCAGATGAAACATACATATGGCTTATTTTTCTGTTTTTGTGCACGGAAAGTAGAATCCAAGTAGCTCAAATATTGGAATTTTCCGTTCCACCTTAAATGGGCAGCAGTTACATTCTGGCGCCAGAGGCGCCAGAATGTAACTGCTGCCCATTTAAGGTGGAACGGAAAATTCCAATATGAAGCTAACTTATCACCTTCGTCAAGGATTATGTGTTTTATTTAAGTGATTTAAAAAGCACAGAATCATCTCGGCTGTAAAGTTAGCTTATCACGCTAGATAAAGCTGGTTACTTCACCGCAAAGTTAACCCTAGGTTTGCTGTTAGCAACAAAAGGCTTAACTCCATCTCAGCCGCCTTAGTGGTGGAAGTTTTGGGATGGTAAACGACACGTTTATGCCTCAAAACGGAGATTTAGCTTTGACATTGCCGTTTTTATGTGCTAATATTGCCCAGACACCCCTCACTCCTCCCCATCCTCTCCCGGCTGCAGATGTCTAGCTAACTGCCACGTCTCAGTCCTTAAGCTGAGCTTGACTACAGTGGCCTTACAGTCGAGCCCTGTCTCTCCCCTCTTTAATGGGAAACTCCACCAGATTTTCAAAATTTGTGACTAATTCACTCCTTGAAGCGTAAACGAGGTCAGTCAGCGCGAAGTAGTTCACTGTAGAGACTCATTTCTTTACTGTGGTGGTGACATGAACCAGGGGTCACCAGTGGACCTGCTCGTATCTTCTCAGCTTGTGTATGTGATGTTGATAAAGGTAAAATAGTCATAAAATAATAAGCTTCCTTTGGAGACCGCTTTGCCTTCACAATGTAAGGGTGAAAAACAAATGGATTAGAACACATTTTAAGCCAGAAATGTATCACAAAATGCTGAGACTTCAGGCAGTGGAGTTTAATGTATTGGCTTTCTGTGAGGGAGCCTTTAGAGGTGGACGTCTGGTTCCTATCACCACCACTGTGAACAGCTCTGGCTCTGTAAGTGTCTCTAGAACAGAGCTTTTTGAGCCAGGCCGCTCTGAACGACTTTGCTGACATGTTGACTATTTAGCTATGCAGGAGTTTTGAAAAACTGGAGGAGTTCACCTTTAAGCCCCAGCTATTCGTGAGCTAATGGCTGGCTGCGTTTTTAATCACCACCGTTTTCCCCTGACGTTCGTGCTAATATGCTCAGTCAGTTGGGCCCTTTCAGGGAACTTCACTCTTCGATCCTCACACTGGCTGTTTGTGTCCGGTGAAGTGAGTCCATACCACACTGTTTCTGATCCACCTGAAGTTGCACACGGACGTTTTCAAACTATCTGAGACGTTAAACTAAATTCTCGCAGTTCTCGTCTGGGCCGTTCAGTGTGTTATAGACATGCACTGATATTCATGAACAAGGTATACTGCGATATTCAACACGCGCAATGTTGTTATCATGGACACTTTGAAATGCTGTTACTGCATTTTAGTCAAGCAAGTTACAGTTTAACCAGAGATGTTTCAGATCCCCAGAGTAGCTCTGGTTTCACAAGGTCCCGCTGTGTGGTCACATTGTGATCCCATGCTTTATTTAATGCTTTCAGTGCGTTGATCACCTTCACAGCAACAATATTAGTTGTGATGTATTGGATAGATATTATATAGTATTATAACCACTGTATAATGCTCATAAAGCAGTATAACAGTATTCGTACTTCCAAGCAGTTTGTTTTGAGCTTGTTTTTATTTATTTGGTATTTTTTTGGCTCTGTAACTTTAAGTAATGACAGAGCTTGAAAAAGCGCTCTATTGTTATCTCTATTGTTATCTCTATTGTTATCTCTATTGTTATCCTTCATACTTCTTATTCTTCTTCCACACTTTCCTGCGATTAATACAGCCCGAACCGCTTAACGTACAGACTCCGTTCAAACTGCGTTTCGAGGTCTCTGCGCTGTGACTAGTGCTATGTATGTTTGAGTCGATCGGATTGGTAGTTTTTAATAAAATTTAAGTTTAAAAATTAAAAACCTCCCATAAGAATGAATGGCAGAATGTTCAGAAGAGACACAGCTGATCACGCAGGGAATCTGCTTTAAAATCCTTAAACTTTCACCTAGAAACTCCAGTTCAGTTTTAAATGGTAGAGAAACCTGTCCTTTCTGAAACCTCAAAATATCTCATCATTTTATCAATTAGCTTTAGAGTTATGAGCATACAGAAAACTGCCCCATTCACGCCCTTGCAAATTTATCAAAATCAGAATCTGCTTATTTCAAGATTTTCTCTGTGTTTAACTCGTCATAACTCGGACATTTTCTTCTCAATACACACAACATTACAATAAAAAATAGTCCTCGATGGGTCTTATCTCACACCATCTATCCAGTTAAGCGATAGAGTGAACGTTTCCCGAGTTATGACTGTTTGTTCAGAGGGTGCAAATTGGACTCAAAACAAGGCTTCTCCACTAAGAGCTGCGTAATAAGAGTGATAGTTCATTTGAATGACCCCCCCCAACACACACACACACACACACACTTGCAGCTCTTTTCAAGCACTCTTGCAGTTCCTTCAGGAAATGCACATCTAGTTGTTGTTACTACTATTATTATTATTATTATTATTATTATTATTATTATTAAGAGACTTTTCTGGAAATTTAACCAGTGCTTCTGTCTGTGAACCAGACAGAAGCCAAAGTTCCCTTTATTATTTTAAGAGAAGAAACTTAATTATCTGATACTGTGAAGAAAATTGTGCCAATGTTGTCTAGCACTAGTTGATTAGTTTTATTTACTTATTTGTGAGTTTTTCGCTTTAATCTGTTCATTTATTTACTCCACGAAGCCACTCTTCTTTATAAAGTGATATAAGTAGAACAAACAAATAAATAATACTGTCCGTGCCGTTTGAAATCCAGTATTCGTTCAGCGCCGTCTGTTTGTCTCTCCCTACAGGCCACGGCAAAAACGGCCATTCTCTTCATTCAGCCACAGTACAACGTCAGCACGCTGACCCCAGGTACAACACCTGCATACACACGTCTTGTCTTTTCTTCACAACATTTGGCCCAGTATGAGCAGATTTATGTGCTTTTCAGATGGAGAGGTGACTCTGTATCATTATGGATGGAAAGACTGTGCCACTGTCCTGTTCTATCTCTTCATCACCATCATCCTCCATGCTGTAGTCCAGGAGTACATACTGGATGTGAGTTTTACGTTGTGTGTGATCACATTAGGTGTAATGGGTATTTAGGGGAGGACGATATGGCAGCAATGTGTTATTGTGATACTTTCCGTCTTTCCGCTTTCCGTCTCTCTACAATTGACCAAAATTCAAACGAGTCCCGCCACCCCTAGTTACTGTCGCCGTGTCCGTCAGTCTTACAGCTCCGACATCCACAGAGCGTCTTCTGAACAGACTAAAAAGTCCAGTAGCACAAAGGAAGATGTAGAGAACATTTTAAAGCTAATTATTATTCATAAACTGGCTTTACAGGATGTTCAGTGCAGATATAAGTGTTTGAGAACGGACAAGATATGATGTGCAAGCCATTTTAAATAAAAGGACTTCCGGGAAGCATGTTTATATTATCCAATCCGAGGAAGTGACTGGATGTGAAAGCGGTCAGTTTTCATGTCAAATAACGAGGAGGTTTTTGTGGCCTCTTTAGATGAGTTAGGGCTGAAGCTTAGACTGGAGGCAAGAAAGCTCATCTTACTATTTATTGTTAGACATGGTATTAAGATGAGCATTAATAAATACAGTAAGCTAGATAAAGTTTAGCTTAACTTTGAGCTGAAATGATATTAATGATTGTTTATAATTACTGTATACTGGCTTTCTTGGGGCAGTCGTGGGCTGGAGGTCAGGGAACCAGCCTCGTGACCGGAAGGTCGCCGGTTCGATCCCCAGAGCCGACAGCACATGACTGAGGTGTCCTTGAGCAAGACACCTCACCCCCAACTGCTCCCCAGATTGGGCTGCCCACCGCTCTGGGCAAGTCTGCCCCATAGAGTGTGTGTGTGGTCACTAGTGTGTATGTGGTGTTTCACTGCACCGATGGGTTAAATGCGGAGGTGAAATTTCCCTGTTGTGGGACTAATAAGGGTCACATAATCTTAATCTTCGTATGCGTATTACGGTAAACGCTCGTTCTGACAGTAAGCTGTGAGTTTGGTCTAAATCTGTAATGTTTGGAAGCATCGCTTTATTCCTCATTGCATTCGTAGCTATTATCCGGGTAATGGTGTACTGTACACAACGACCACGCAACTGTACCATATTTGACCAGATTAGAAAGACTGCAAAACATTAAAATAACATTTTTTTTCCTCTGTATTTGTTACGACCTTTAATTGTCCGTCTTTAAGGTATAGTATGAAAAATACATGTTGATGCTAACGTTACATTGGAATTCCCATTGATGGGCAGACGGAAATGTGCGTTATGC
>NC_051214.1:4777551-4807551 GCF_015220715.1 Pygocentrus nattereri
GAGTTAAAGAGACAAACATTGTGTGAAGCACTTTCACCGCTGAAAAGTGATACAGGTGCTACTCTGTGCAGGCTGTAGCATTTTAGATAGCGTCCTTCAATTGTGGTCATTTGTGAGCGGGAGAAACCTGACCCGGGAGGGAATTTTGTATTAATAGGTCAAAATATGCGTCAGACGCTCTTCAGTTACACAGCAACAGTGCTGAGTGTTCCACAGAGCAGATCCGGTTTCTTTGCGTATGTGTGTGTGAACATAATACCAGTGTAATATTCATCGCTTTGTATTTCTAACGAGTGTAACTGACCGTTTATACCTTTTTCTTATACTCGTCATCACTGCCATATCAAACCCTTGAAGCTCACTGTGAAACTCCTGATGAGTAGAATAGAAAGTCGACCTGTAGTACACTCTTAAAATAAAGATGGTGCTTCAAGGGTTCTTTGTTAAAGAAAATGGTTCTACATGGAAATATGACCACTCGGAGAACCCACATAGCACCAAAAAGGGTTCTATTGTTACGGTGTCAAGCTTGTAACAGGAGAAGAACCCTTTTGGGTTAGAAGTGTAGAACCCTTTTCAGAAAGGAACCATCTGTAGAAGTGTAGAAGTAACCAATAGCATTATAAAAATTAATGAAAATTATGTATTAGATCATTATACACACATACATACATACATACATACATACATACATACATAAAAAAATTCTCACTGTATTAGCAGATCTCTAACAGGGCCCCATCTCTTTTGTAAATACATCTTCTTGAATTCTTAATAAGTATGTTATTTGTTCCATTTGGTAGACATCCCATACCTTTCGGATCCATAAATGATCTGTGGGAGGGTCTGGATTCATCCATATATTCGTAATACATTTCAGAGCTACTGTCAACAAAATTCCTAGAAGGTGTTTCTTAGATCTTCCCTCTAGGTTATCTGTAGTATTCCTCCCAGTATTGCTACTTTAGGATCTTGTGGAATGTTCTGCTGAAACACTTCCTTGAGAGCATCAAATACTTCCTTCCAGAACATCTGTAACTTGGGGCACAACCAAAATATGTGAATATGGTTTCTAGTTTGTGCTCCACAATTTCTCCAACATGAACTATTATGCGTTAGACCCGTCTTCGGCACTATTTCTGGCGTTCGGGAATATCTGGTGATGACTTTCCATTTGAATTCTCTCCAGATGTTTGAGTTGGTCACTAGACTTGCTTCGGTGCATATTTCATTCCAAGTACTCTGTGCTATATCCACATTTAATTCAGATTCCCGTCTTTATTTAGATTAAAACGGACACTGTTAAGATCACATTTGACCGCCAGCCGATTTGGTCCGACTCTGATGACGAGACGACACTAAATTCCCAGACCGTCAGTCGGTCTGTGTGGAGCTGAAGAACGAACTGCTGGCTCTGCAGCGAGTGGGCGGAGCTCGTTACTCTGACGCTGCTTGTTACGGAGCTAAAATTTGGCGGAAGAAACATTAAAACGTATTAAACGCCACGTTCACGACCCAGTTTATTAATTTATTACTTTCTTTATTTCACTGTTGTATAGAAGCAATAGAGCACTCGAGGAGTGTGTTATCACTGTTGGAAAGCTTGAAAATGACCAAACTTTCTTATTTGGTGTGTTTTCCAGTCGGTCACCATGAGAACGGAGTTCTTAAGGCGGAGAACGGAACGTCACCCAGACTGAAGAAGCTTAAAGCCCCTTAACCCCACCTCCTCCTTTGGGCTGGCCGTGCAGCACAGGACAGGAACCGTGAACTGCTTCTTGCTCGGATCTTCAGAGACTGAGGGTGGTTCGACATTCCACGCGGGATGTGACGTCGCGTTGATATATTTGCACCCTCGAAAGACCATCGGCTTTTCTTCTCATTCTTTTTCTGTTTCATTATCAGTATTTTTTACATTCCTTACATTTTTTTTTTTCCTATTTGTTTTGCTTTCTCAGTTTTTCTCACCCATCAGCAGCTTTTGAAGCCATTTTTGCCTTTGATGTTTTCTGAGTCAGTACTGTATTACTGGCCTGCCCTGGGGAGGTGCTAAAAGGACCTAAAGTGGCCCAGGAAGGACCCCCAGTGAGCAGGTCAACCCCAAAGTGTGAATATTAAAGCGATAGCTTGGTGATTAATATCAAATCATTGTAATTTTCTCCTTTATCCCAAATTTAGTTGGTCAGCACCGCGTTTATTGGTGGTGTTATAAGCTTCTTTGCTTGGTAGCTACGTGTAGTAGTGGTTGACATTTGTCCTCAGATGTGAGCTTTGCGAGAGCTGTTATGCCACAAAGAATCGCAGATAATGCAACGTGCAAACAATGCAAACCTAACATTAGCACGTTTAGCTGACTGTCAGAGATGTTTCAATCACATTTCAGATGAAAATTTAAGACCCTCGAAATCAGTTGCATCTGAACTAAGCCGTTTTGTTTTCAAGGCCGTGGACATAAAGGAATAGCCAGTCTTTTAGGGTTAGCCTAACATGGGCGAGGAGCCACCTGACTGGGTCAGACAGTGTTGTGGTCTTCCTACCTTGTCAAGCCGTGGACAAGCTGGGGTCACTTGCTGTATTTTCCGATTTTCCAGCAGTGGAACTGTCGGAGGAGTGAGTGGGACGCACATGTGAGACAAATGACTTGCGAGGCTGAAGTTGGCGTCTTATTCGAATTTGCTGTTCCGCCTTAAATGGTGCAGCAGTTGCATTCAATCACCTGTACCGATGCCAGAATGTAACTGCTGCTCCTTTTAAGGTGGAACAGAATACTCAAAAGCAAAGCTACCAGACTTCAGCTTTGTAGTTCACGCGTTACTTAACATTTAGCACTATTTTTGCCAGAAAGCGGTACTGACAGGTTTTTTTAAAAAATATATTTAAAAAAAAACAGATTTACTTTAATTCTTTAAAAATGGTCTTTTTTTAAATGATGGGACATCCCAGTAACAAAAAAGCCACTGTTAATCTACAAAAATGGGTTTGAGCATCTAAAGGGGGTTTATTTAATAAAAAATGAGCTTCGTAGCTCCAGTGCAAAGTAAAGAATCAGACTTCAGACTCTGAGCAAGTCTTGGCTGATCAACTACATTTAGGGTAATGGAGAAAAAGGTGTAAATTTGATTCTTTTTGCTAAACTATCGCTTTCAAACTAAAGGGCTGATTGTCGAGAGCTGGGTCTCGTAGACACCTATGTGTGCCTTTAACTGAGCAACAGGAACTGAAAATAAAAGGGATACAAGACCAGATTTTTAAGAAATTGTATGTTTCAAGTGACAAAAACATCATACAGTATCTACACATCAAGCCCTCCCTGTAAGGGCTGCTTTATATGGCATGTGCAGAATGAGTCAGAAGTTTGGACACGCCTTGTTGATTTTCATGTCAAAGAGCTCATGGCCCAAGTTGTTCTTGCACTTTTTGGCACTTCTGTGTTTGTGGATGAGCATTTCCAAGCTGTCCTCATCCCTTAGAACCAAACAGGGTGTTTTTGGCCGTGTACTCTTGAAGGAGAATTCCACCAGTTGTTCAAAATTTCTGCATAATTCTGTCATTGAGACGTAAACAAAGCAATTCGGAGTGCTTCAGATGTTAAAATGGTTCATTGCAGACTCCGATTTCTTTACAGTGGTGGTGATGGGAACCAGGGGTCACAGTTTCTGAACTCTTCAGGACCACCAGTGAACCTACACGTCTTCAAGAGCGTGTGTTATTTCATTGTTTTGATTCTCATTGTTATTCTGGGGGAGGGAAGAGGAGGAGGAAAGCCCTTCTGTGAGTGTGTGTGTCCAAACTTTTGACTGGTGTCTGTGCAGCAGCGGCCGCTTCAAACACTTTGCAACGCTTGCGAAGGGGAATTCCACCAGATTTCCCAACAGTTCTGCATGATTAAATGGTAAAGGTGTGAAAAGTCCCTGATTGGATTGACATGAAATGCTCCGTGCTAGAGAGACGGAGTCGGAATTGTTTACAGTGGTGATGATGGGAACCAGATGTCTGAAAGGTTTAATGGTTTTGAATACACCACATTTTTGAAATGATGTTTACATATGAACATTTTACCTGCAGGGTGTTCTAAGGCAAAGCTGTAGCCAAAGAAAGCTTGGTCCCCTGATTGACCCCTGGTTCCTATAACCACCACTGTAAACTGACTTTGTGTATGTTACCCGCTGAATTATGCAGAAATTTTGATCGGTCGGAAATTTACATCAGTGGTGGATTTCCCCTTTCAGAAACTCTTAGAAAGAGCATCTGGAGGATTGTAGCACACGGTGCTTCTGGGAAAGGGGACCCTAATACGTTTGCCGGATTTGGCCTTGTACTGAACGCAACTCTTAGTCGAGTCTTCCTGTTGTGAAAGTGAATTTTAAGGCAGGAGCGTACGACTTATTTTAAAGGGGAATTCCGCCAAATTGTCAGAATTTCTGCGTATTTCTATGGTTGAGATGTAAACAAAGTCATTCATTGCGAGTTGATGTGAAACGCTCTGTTTTAGAGAAACTTGCAACTCAGATTTATTCACTTATTTTACCGTGGTGGTAGTTGTGATGTCTACAACACAAACGTAGACATTTTATTTCAATCAGAAACCTCCAGCGAATCTGCATGTATCTCTACATTATGAATGTATTTTAAAATCCGGTGTCGTCTGCATATTTGTAACCATTTCATGTTGATAACTTTCTGTGAGGGAGATTTTAGAGGCAGACGTCTGGTTCCTATCACCACCACTGTGAACGAGTCTGGCTTTACGTTTCCCTAAAATGGAGCGTTTCACACCAAACCACCCTGAATGACTTTTCTTGCATCGTAATCATTTATTTATGCAGAAATTGAGACATCGGTGGAGTTTCTTCAAACCAAGAACCACAAACCTCCATGTTTACCCCTCTGGCACTATGACGTTTTATATAGGTGTTTATTAGAGCAAGTATTTCAGTTTGTTAGAGAACCGTCGTACTTATGGACTGTATAGTGTTTACTGGTGGGCCATATTTTAGGCCCTGGGCTTTATGTACTGCACCTGATCAAGGCCGTCGATACACACACACATACACAGACCCCTGCATGAACTCACACACTTGCAGAGCTGTAATGTCTGGTTGCACAGATTCTATAATACATTATGATTAATGGAGTTTCTACTACAGTGCTTTATATGTTTGCGGTTTATGTGAATGTAAATGACAGTGCTTTATAAATATTGATCTTTTTTGACAAATGGAGTGAACGTTCTTTGTAGGCTTTGTTCTGGTTGGAGAGAACCGCTCTGAACGCCGGCGTTAATTTCACAGAGAAAGCGAAATGGTTCTTACATGGTTTATTTATGCAGGGATGCCTCTATAATCATCATTATTAGCCCCAGAGTGGCAGAAACTATATAATAAAGCAAAGTAGCTGGGAAATGTAGTGAAGAGGGGCAATGCTGGAGCCGCTGATGACGAAAAGAAAAACATGCATGGTATTGACAGGGATTAAATACTGAGGAGTCCCCTTGTTACGATGTAGAATAGAAACGGCTGAATCTTTAGCCATCTGAAAAAGGGAACGAGTGTCTCTACTGCAGGAGGAGTCTGGAAGTTCAGGAAGAAGGTGGAAGTCCTTCATCTGTGAAGGAAAACAAGGAAAGAACCATGAGTAGAAAGGAATAGTTTGGTGAAATAGCCAAGCTAAACTAAATTCAGGCCTCATGGCTGTTTTTAGCTACATGACGTACTTTAGGCCATGTTTATAGGTAACAGTGTGTCATACAATAGCAGAAACCACATAAGCAAGACTACTAGAGGTTATGTAACAAGAAGTTACATAAAAAAAATTGTTTTGAACACTGCATGTCTCCCTCAAACTCATGTCTGGTAGGTGTGCATGTAAATTTGACTGAAAACCTGAAAAACACCTGATTTGCAGTTACATAATCAACATTGCTGTGAATAACTTAAGACTTAAAATAACAATAAACAATGATCTGACAGTTCAAATAGAATTAGTTGAACAACAAATCAGGCAAGGAAATGTAAAAAAAAAAAAAAAGATTAAAAGTGTTTGAGACTTCAAAGTAACATAAAAACATTGGTGGCAAAGAAAGAAAGTTTAAGAAATTGAAGTGCATATAAGTGACGTGCATATAGCTGGATGGGAGCATTAAAATACTAAATCAAACTGGCCCTAGTACTGACTCCAGTGGAACACTAGGTAATAATAGTGCAGGAGAAGCCATTATTTCTGCCACAAGAGGTGCTGTTTTATTTACGCAAGCAGAAATAGGCATATACAATCACAGCCAGGGAGCAGGCAGGTCACTTCTAGCCATTTGTTTTCTCCTTATAATAGACTATACACTACCCCCAACTAATAACTGTCTATACAGCAATCCCTGCACTGAAACGGATGTCCTTATTTTTGACATGCACACTGATATAAACAAATGCTGTCACTATATGCTCCTTTAAAGACTTTTGTTTTATATTAGTGATACAGTAAATATCTACCTACAATAAATGCAAAACTTAGCTTGCCTCATATATACTGCAGTATTATCACTCAAGCAGCAAGTGTTTTATAATAATTACACTACTGTCTGTAAAAAAAGCTAAATTTAGTTAATTTTATTCCTGTAAATCATTGCAATTTTAACACTATTTAAGCTCTGGTCAGTAGCGGGGTAGGTCGACCTCCAGCTCAACCCCAAACTCCTATGCCTAAATTATATTATATGAGGTCATTTGGGGTGTGCTTGTTGCAAATGACATGCAAATGAAAATCACTGTGGATGGTGAGAGTCTAATGAGTGATTTGATGTGTGAATCATGTCACTGTTTCAAGCCTTTGTTGGAATTCGAAGGCCGAAAAACAGAGCAGGAAGGATTTTGGGCGATTTTCTGAGCCGAATGACTCACTGATGCCACTACGTAGTTAGGGGTGGATCTGCTGAATCTCTTGATGTGTGGATCATGTCTTCAGCTTAAACCGTTCTGAAGTTATGAAGACTAGAAGTGACCTATCGTTTTGCGCATCTTGAGGGTTAAAGGAATTATTCATCCAAATACCCACGGTGATGACCGAAAAGATAAAGGATTGCAGTACAGTCACACTTGCACGATGCTCAGTGATATGGCAATATGGACGAGATCCTCAACGTGTATGACAATATTAAGTTCGTCAAAGGTTTGTGGAACAAAGTCGCACTTTAAAATCCTTTGACAGTGTGACGGTTGCCTACCTGGCTTAACTCACTCGCTCATGTTTAGCAGGCTGAAGAGCTTCCACAAGGGGGTGCTGTCAGCCCTAAAATAGCATTTGTTGCTTCACCTTTGTGATAACAAATGCTATTGGCCAGTGTCTACAACTGTTGATGGTACATGCCATGTACTCATAATGCAATTTGATGTAACAAAATATCATATTGTCCACTCCTACTGACTGATTTGCAATCTCCAGTTGGGGTGGCTGTACCTGGGGTCGCCTCAGGCAGGTTCTGGGGAATGTGGTTTGAGTCCGGTGCTTTGCTCTGACCTAGAGCCTGTCTCAGTGAGGACAGCGTCTGCTCCGGGATTTGATCCTGCCCTGCGACCGACTCGAGGTAGCTGAGTACATACTGGTCAGCGTCCGTCAACACAAACCGGTGCCTAAACACTAAACAACACATAAGGGTAAAACGGGAGTCAGCATGTGGTGGAAAACAGAAGAAAAGCAGATTAGTGACATTAATTACTAGGGGTATAACGATATGCAAAATTTTGAATTTGATTCAATACCATTCAGTCGTGTCTCGAAACATATTTTCAAGCTAGATAATCTACTTTTATTCAGTTTCAATTCAAATGAAGCGCTACCTTTTTGAATTTAATTTCATTTTGAAGCATTATCGTTTTATTTGAGAACAAACTGAGCCAAAAAGAGAAAAAGTTCAACAAACTTTAGTCCTTGTGTGGATGGACGCTGGATGTACTAAGAGGTTTCACTGCTTCTTTGAAGAAATAATACTTGGTAGCACTGAAGTGCAGCCTGGAGTCCCACTTACAATGTTTGCATAGGTTTGTAGGCCACAAAAAGTTAGAATGTAAAATTTTTAAAAGACCATTTTCCAACTTCTCTTCATCCCTTAAAACTGAACAGGCAGTTTTCATTACTATGTCTTTAGGAAACAGTCCAGGCTGAGGCACACCTTAACATCAGTGTAAATGGGAGAGGACAAACACAATAATTATTTATTATTATTATTATTTAAGTTATGGCACATTTTCTGCTTTATGTTTCATGTTTTCCATTATGTAAAGCCAAAGAAATACAAATTGTGCACTAATATTTGCAGGAAAGTTTATTCTTTGCAGAAGATGTGTTTTTACTTAGAAAATCAAATGTACGATTTTACTGGTGATGTATAAAATTTTTTAAATATGACTGCAAAATATGTTGGTTTTTGTGACATCACAACAACAAAAAAATCAAAATGGGCAGTTCTTGCAGCGTTGTTTCCCTATCTGGGGTGTATGGTGTGGGAAGTGAATGGTACATTTGGAATCTTGTTTACATAATATTTCAAACTTTCAGTATAGCAAGGAAAATTTGGTTTTCTATGATACAGGCCCTTTAAAGGCACATGTCTGGAGCTAGATTAGAGCATCAATGTGGACCGGCCCTGAAGACTGGCTTGAACAGTGTTAGAGCACAACCTAAGCTCTGGACCTCCAGGACCAGAACCGGACACGCCTGATGTCGGTAGGTTCCAGAGGTTCAGTTGCTCTCACCCTCCACAGTGGCTCCTATGGCGAAGTCAGCTGGGCCGTAGTATTCCGGTTTTTCCGCAGTACTTCCTGGTTTAGGGATCCGCGTCTTTTCCAGGAACTTTCCACCAATGATGCCGGAGTTCCGTCTGGACGTCTCGAAGATGCTGACCATGTCGTTGGACAGGAAATAGGAGAGGACAAAGCGGCGGCCCTCGTCCTGAGGATTCTGGGAGTCCTACAAACAGTGAGATTTCATTCATTCAACTGTTTGAAAGCAGTGAGGACTGTGGATTATTATTATTATTACTATTATTACTATTATTATTATTATTATTAACAGCATAGTGACATAACAAATAACATTTTTACAACTGTTAGCTCTGAGTACACAGTCTGATTGGCTGAGAGGGTTCTACTTCTGCTGTTACTTGTATTGCAGCACATATTTTCACAATAATTGTGGCGGCTGAGCAACAACTCACTGCAGCTAAACTTCTCTAGTTTCTGCTTTATAACAAAAACAGAATATAGATACACTAAACCACACCATCCATCCATTTTCTAAGCTGCTTCTCCGTCAGGGTCGCGGGGGGGTTGCTGGAGCCTATCCCAGCGGTCATCAGGCAGAAGGCAGGATACACCCTGGACAGGTCGCCAGTCCATCGCAGGGCAGACAGACAGACACAACCACTCACACCTAGGGTCAATATAGCATGTCCAATTGACCTGACTGCATGTCTTGGGACTGTGGGAGGAAACTCCACCCAGCCGGGGAATCGAACAGACTGTTTGGTAGGATTCTGACTCGAAGAGCGTGATGACACTAGATTCTGAACCTGTAACCAAGTTTTTTGTTTAGGAGCTGCAACGGCGGAACAACTAAACTATAATCAGTCAAAGATGAACAGAATAAAACTCAGAAGTCAAGACAGGGATGAAAAAAACACATTCAGAGTCATCTGGCACGTACCGGAAAAACTGAGCTGAACCTGATATTGCGCTAGTTTATTGGCTCTAGCTGTAAAAGGGCATTACGTTTTGGTGGACAGGTTGATTTTAAAGCAACTTTGATGCTTTTTTTCCTCTATTTTGCAGAACAGTTGTAAAAAAGCAATGGAACAACTGGAGATTGTGTGTCATGGTGAATAACATTACGGCTGTGATGATCTACTGTGCTCGCCATCAGCCTGTGATGCTGTTTGCGATAACACAGGACTGATCTATTGCTTACAATGTATCACATCGCCCAAATACTAGAGTCGGACTGATGTGTATGTGCTCTCACCAGTCTGGCAGCATAGCGCAGTATTTTATGGTCATTCTCGAGGAGTTTTATCAGGTCTTTCTTGGGCGGTTCAGGAATCAGAGACAGACAGTTCTGCAAAGAGTCCTCCAGAGAGCCGAAGCCGTTGTATGGTGGGATTACCTGTGTGTGTGTATTGCAAGGGAAGGACAAATGAAAATTTTAATATTAAATAAAACTTTTAGATTCCACAGTCAATGTTTGCAGGCCACCTAGTTCTGGAAATCAACTTGGATATTTTGAAATGAAATATAGTAAATTATAATATATATTCCCATAATTGTAGATTAATTAGGACACTGCTGTCTATCCATGTGTGACATGTTGTGTATCTGTGTTGAGCTGCTAGCGAGCAACGAGGAGCGAGACCCCCTGCCGTGAAGACAATTCACACCTCTCCACAAAGACAGCTGAGATAAAATGGACAAATGTAGCGTTTATCACATTACAGAGCCCTGCTGGTGACCTCATTATAAAAATAATGCGTGACAACGACTTCATAAGGTGTGGGAACAAGATAATTAAGTCATGGCTGTGATTTATTACGGCGTGGGAACGAGATCCGAATCCGTGGACACGACTTAGTAAGGCATGGTAATGAGATAAGTAAGCCTTGACCACAGTTTAATAAGGCATGATCTCGTGGCCATAACTTAATTATTTCATTCCCACACCTTATTTTCTATTTATACATCATGTCCCTAGCAGGTCTCTGTGCTATATCATTCAATGCCAAATCAAATTTTGGGCAACTATCCAGAACCACGAGTAAATAATGATAATGGTGATAATGAAAAACTGGCGCATGAAAACTGAAAACCAAAATTCTTTGGGGACTATTTTTCCCTACAGTGGCAAATTTATGGATACATTGCCTGAGGCGTGAGGCACAACAATGCCCGATGCATCAGGCATAGAGGCATCAAACCAAACTCATCAAACCTCTGGTCTCAGCTGTTCATTTTCTCCTTAAACCACATTAAATAGTTTTGTTCACATCTTAACATGATTCATGCCAAAATTTTGAAAACTTGGTGGATTTCCCCTTTAACTGGTTTGTAAAGTAGTGCCATAGCTTGTACAGTTTAAAGTCTAAAACAATTAAGAATACTCTGATATATTGATATTACCGCAATAAAAACACCCCCAATAAATGTTTTTACAAAGATTTTCCTAAAAAAGCTACAATGCAAAGTGGATGGACAGATGTCACGACTACGGCTAGTCAGGCGAGATAGGAAGATTATTCACCCTCCTGTAATCTTCTTGGGTGTTCTCGTCCACAGGGAGGGGCTTAAGAGGGACGTCAGGGTGATGCTGCTCGTAGTATCTCCGCGTGAACTCGTCACAGTCGTACAGCAGGAAACGCTTTCCCAGCAGCCTCAGTTCCTCCCCAACCTTGAAGTCCTTTGGAAGGTAATATTCTTGAACTTCCTGTGGAGACACTTCCAGAACACAACTCGGGAAGGACTCTGAGAGAAAGAAGAAAAAGAAATAAAATCTGTAAAGTGGTCCATTTCTATGTAGGATGTAGACACATTTTCAAAATCTATTTATTTGTGTAGTTTGTGTTTATTTGCTGAGAAACCTGTTAATATTTGAATAAACAAAATGTATAGAATATTAATTATAATGATAATAATATACATATATGTGTGTATATATGTATATATACACACCAGTCCAGCACTGATATTTCTTGTATAAAATAATAAAATAATTGTGTGATTGTGTGACTCACGGCTGGCTGCTTTGATATGTTTGGGTATTCTCTGTCTGCGGAGCAGGACGGGGAAGGGATCTCTGCCGCTGTTCGGCTTCAGAACCTCACGGATCTCCACCGAATCGTCCACCAGGTAATACTGCACTGTCACTGCACGCTTCTCTCCATACAGAGAGTCAGAGTCGTCCCAAAGAGCGAAGAACCGCAACACCTACATGCACATACAGATACACGGTCATTCTCATACGTAATGTTTCTTGCTTTCTTACCGCCTCCTACTGTGTCACAATGTTCTTAACTGTGATGATCTTAATTATGACCACCTTCGCAGTTAAGACCATCCTAGTTAACCTACAGCCTGCTCCAGGTCTGAAAACATGGACATGCTGGTGTATCGGGCCATTGGGAGCCTATGTGCTACCTTGCGGTCCTTTGTGAGGAACTGTTTGAGGTTGTCGTAATCTGATGGAGTGATGTAGGAGCGCTGGGGTTGAGTCCGGTGGCTCGTGTAGGGGTCACTGGGGGTCGGCTCAGGGTCGTTCAGAACTATCCCCTGGCTTTCCATAAACTCCTACACACACACACACACACACACACACACACACACACACACACACACACACACACACACACACACACACACACACACAGTTACTGGTGGGCCAAAAGAGAATCAGAACCAATTCTGCAGTATGTTTGATGCCCCTAGTGAGGGTATGAAGTGCGTGTGTGTGTGTGTGTGTGTGTGTGTGTGTGTGTGTGTGTGTGTGTGTGTGTGTGTGTGTGTGTGTACCTGGGTGAAGGGGTCGCAGTGTGTGATTCTGTACACAGTGCCATACACACTCAGGTCCATGGCGAGGTTCAGGTCCTTCCAGTGGTAGTGCTCCCCCTGCTGGTCCCTAGGCAGTCTGTGGCGTTTGATCAGTTTGCCCTGCGGAATTCCCGAGTTTTCCACCTCCGGCTCCATCAAACACATGCTGTCATCCTCCAGGTAGTAGTAGATCTCCATGGGCCGCACGCGGACATGCTCCTCCGGAGAATGCAGCACCTCCTGCTGGAAGTAACCATAGAAACGCAGCACCTTGGGGAAGAGATCATAAAACATAATTGACCAAAAAGCTAATATGCACAATTTACTCCAAATAGAATATAAAGCCAAGATTTTGCTGCTGTCGGAAGAAAACCTCGTATCTCCATTTTTGTCATTTTTCAGTTTTTGACATAATTTCAAAGGACCTGTTGCCCTTTGCATTGTGTGTAAATTTCATGATGGATGGAGCAAAAGAAACGGCCCAAAATGACTTGGGAAGATTTCTGGTTCCATTGACTTGCATTAAAACGACAGTATGTTATTTCTTTCTCCTGTAAAGTTATCATTTTGAAGATACAAGGTTTTCTTCCGACAACAGCGATATGTTTGGTGTCAAGTTTGCTTCTAGAGTTTTAGCACTGGAGCAAATCCTGTTTATTTTCCGTCGGAAGAGTTGGTTCCGCTGATCAGGGGCAGCAAGGAGTTTCAGTGAGGTGGCTATCAGAATGTGTGGGCAGGTGGAGGAAGTGGTGGAGAGGTTTGACCGATGCTCCACCAATCACTGACAGCGAAACAGCTCCCCTCTTAAAGGTGCACACACCCGTCCCACTGCAAAAATTTTGGGGTGGCATCTTGGGTGGCCAATCAGATTTAAGGAGACGCGCTGGCCACCCCGGCCACCCCGGCCACCCCTTTAAAACCCCACAAGTGGCCAACTCAGTGTATCTACCCAATCAGAAGGCAGGTGATTTCACCATTTCTGTTTGCAGCTACTATTAACAGTTCCAGGTAGAAGTACAGCGGCAAAAACTCACATCATCAACATAATTTTTGTCCCCAAATTTTAAAATACAAGTGGCACGATTACGTGTTTGATGTTTATATGAATTGCTGATCACATTTTGGAAAATATTAGTATATCTCTGTTGTCAAAAGAAAACCTCATATCTCCCAAATGCTAATTTTACAGGAGAAGGAAAAAACCTGGTTTACTTTTAATGTAAGTCAATGGAACCAGACATTTGTCCAAGTCATTTTGGGACGTTTCTTTAGGTCCTTTCTTCATGAAATTTACAGACAATGTAAAGGACAACAGGCTTTTTCAAATGATGTCAAAACAGAAAAATGGAGATAGGAGGTTTTTCTTACGACAGCAGCGATATGTGAACTTTTGCAGGGAATGTTCCCTTAACACTCATATTCAGCCAACTGAAGACTGTAAATCCAGTGTAATATACCAACATTTTGCAAGACATAGGCATCCATTGTTTGTTAGCTACATTAGCCTCAGAGCTCTTGGCTCAACATTTGCATTAAGGCAGACATGGTCTATATTTGAGCGCACGTGAACCAAAGCCACAGGCCTGTAACCTTCTGGTTTACCTTCTTGTCATAAGCGACGTGGGCGGGCACGAAGTCCAGCGGGGGGCTTCGCCTGAGGGTTCCGTAGGTGAGGGTGGGGCTTTGGCTGGACAGCTGCTTCATCTCGTTTTGGATGATGTGCTCTGACAGCAGTGGTTGCTGGCCGATACCCACCGTGGGGCGGAGGGGCAGCGCATAGCCGTTCTTATAGGACAGGGTTTGTGGCCTGTGGAAAGCTGATTTCTGAAAGGGACACAGTGAGGTTAGCTTGGATACAAGTACATACGTCACCGTCCAAATGCTTGGAATCAATCGTCATATCACTGTTGTCGGAAGAAAACCTCGTATCTCCGAAACGGTAACTTTACAGGAGAAGCAAAAAACCTACTCTACTTATAATGGAACGCAATGGAACCAGACGTCTTTCCAAGTCATTTTGGGCTGTTTCCTTTGGTCCATTCATCATGAAATTTACACACAGCGTAAAGAGCAACAGGCACTTTCAAATCTCGCCCAAAACTGAAAAACGGCATAAAATGGAGGGAGGAGGTTTTCTGCCAACAGCAATGATACGACGGGTGGGAAATGTGACATTTATCATTTTTCTGTGACAAATTGCATCACAGTATAGTGGTGCATTGTGAACACATCTTGCATATCATCATTTCTTATCATTTTTCATTATTACATTAAATATTATAACTTACAACTTTTATCGATTTCAATAGATTTGCATTGTAAACTAGACGGTGAAGCCGAAATGTACTTTTCAGTACTTTTCGCTATTTTGTGTATTTTGGGGAAAAAAGCAATTCTTCTCTTTAAAGCTATCTACAGCTCTGTTCATCATTCTGCTCACATCTAACACGTTAACCGTTTCCTGCACATTATATGAAAACTGACATTACTTAGGATCATTTTATACATTTATATGGGCCCTCACTGGCTTTATGGTTCTGAAACACTAATTCAAAGTGTCTTAGGGTTTTGTAAAGGGGAACCCCAGTGAATTTTCCAAGTCTCTGCATAATTAAATGAATATAATGTAAACTGAGTCGTTCTGAGCGGTTTGGTGTGAAACGCTCTGCGCTAGAGGAACTTACAGAGCCAGAGCTGCTCACAGTGGTGGTGATAGGAACCAGACGTCCACCTCTAAAAGCTCGTCGCAGACAGTTAGTACATGAAATGTTTGTGAATACACTGCGATATGATGTGAGACATGGTTTTACATCAGTTTTAAGGTTTCCATTCAAGGCAGAGAGCTACATGCAGGGAGCTGTGAGGCAAAATAGTACCTAAAGAAAATTTAGTTTTAACTTCATTTTACTTTTATAAACATCACATATAAAAAGGTAAATGTTGGCTGGTGGTTTTGAAGGGTTAAATATAAAATGGCTATATTTGTACTGTAGACATGGCAACCCCTGGTTCCTATCACCAATACTGTGATGAAATCCGAATCAATAGATTTCTCTATAATTAATTATTTCACGTCAAAACCGTGAATTACTCCATGTTTACATCTCAAGAACTGCAATACTGAAAATGTTTGAAAATCGGCGGGATTTCCCTTTAAGACATTTGTGAACCCCCATTATTTGATCAGATTAAAGGGAAAGTCTTCTGTTTTTTTAAATGTCTGTATTGTAGCCATTCGGAGTAGTTTAACATGAAAGGGGTCGTTTGTAGGGAAACTAACCAACTCACATTTCTTTTACAGCGGTGGTGATGGGAACCAGGGGTCGCCATGACTACAACACAGATATAGACATTTCATTTACTGTCAAAAACCACCAGGGAACCTGCATGTGACTTCACCTGGGGACTATTTTGCCTCACAGCACCCTTCTTGTACCCTTCCACCGTGAGAAGATTAAAACAAATGAACGAAAACACATCTTAGGCCTAAACTTTGCCCCAAAGCTACCGTAAAACAGTGTCTCGCACATCAAGCTGAATATTTATAACCATTCAGCGTAATAACTGCCTGTGAGGGAGCTTTTAGAGGTGGACGTCTGGTTCCTATCACCACCACTGTGGGCTGTTCTGACTCAGACCATCTAACAGTGCAGGAATTTTGGAAAAAAGGGAGGAGTTCCCCTTTAAGGCAGGTCTTATATAACCTAGCCTTTCACTGAATACATTGCTCTGCTTTCAGTGACTAACAGCCACAGTTTTACAGATTTTACACCTTTTTCTCACCGTTGTGTCCCGAAAGCTGTTCCCAGGCAGGAAAGGAAGTCCGTGGGTGGTGTGGGCAGCCATTGGGAGTGTTATTCATAAAAAGAGCCGCTTTTTAAATCTCGTTTTTGTTTAGCTTTATCCAAAGTAGTCCGATTAAACACAGTCTACGAGCAAAAAGTCCACTCCCCTGAGACATTTCAGCACAGCAGACTGCCCGGCGGCCTGAGGACGTTTGTTTATTAGCTGCGGTATCCTCGGCAACCAAGAGACGGTAGTGGTTTCCATGGAGATAGTAAACGGTTCATTTAAATACCTTTATTGACCTCCTGAAAACGTTTAAAAAGTTATAAGCTTTCGTGAACTATTAGTTTTAAAAAGCTTTTTTTTTTGTCTTTTTAATACAAAGCCAAATATCTTCACATTTCATAACATCGCTCACGTACAGGAATGTCTGTTTATGTGCAATATACATTTCACCAGTAGATGTCGCCCGACACTAACCCAAAAGCAGAGTCGGTTTAAATGGTTTAAATCCCTCCAGTTCAGTCAAAAGCACGACTACGAAACGCCAGAGGGCGCCAGCGAGCATCCCTCAATGAATGGGGGTGAATGGAGCTAACGGCTACAAACGAAAAGTTAGAATACTTTTTAAATGTTTATCCAGGACTTTTCTTTAATTTTGGAAACTAGAAGGATGTATTTCACTAAAAGAGCAAAGAAAATATACCTGTAAATTTTCCTTTTTTCTACAGCAAACAGGTTTTAGGCAGGAGAACGCTATAGCATTACTACTACTGAGTGCTGATTGGTTGGCATTACTGCTAATGAGTGCTGATTGGTTGGCATTACTGCTACTGAGTGCTGATTAGTTGGCATTACTACTATTGAGTGCTGATGTACTGATTGGTTGGCATTACTGCTACTGAGTGCTGATTGGTTGGCATTACTGCTACTGAGTGCTGATTGGTTGGCATTACTGCTACTGAGTGCTGATTAGTTGGCATTACTGCTACTGAGTGCTGATTGGTTGGCATTACTGCTACTGAGTGCTGATTAGTTGGCATTACCACTACTGAGTGCCGATTAGTTGGCATTACTACTACTGAGTGCTAATTGGTTGGCATTACTGCTACTGAGTGCTGATTAGTTGGCATTACTACTACTGAGTGCTAATTGGTTGGCATCACTGATACTGAGTGCTGATTGCTTAGCATTACTGATACTGAGCACTGACTGGTCAGCAATATTGCCACTGAGGGCTGATTGCTTGGGGAGCTGAGCAGTGACATTATAGATGAAGAGACAGTTAAAATATGAATGGGAAAGCTCCTAAGGCATCTGTTTATGCAAGTCCCGCCCTTCAATAAAAGGAGCCAATCAGCTTGCTGGTCCCAAGGCCAATGGAGAGGGGTTGACAATGCTGTTGTGCTAGCAGGGAAAGCCCCCCTTCTTGTGGAAGCAAACACAGTAACCAAAACAACCCAGAAAATCTCGCTTTTTTGTGTGTTACTGTGCCAAACGCTAGAAACTATTTGAGATTTTTGACCGATTTTACTGTTGATTTCAAATACGTTTCTGAAACAGCGAGCTGACCTTCAGTTTTGAGCAGTTCTCTCCCCATTTAAAGAGACAGGGGGTCTGGGCTTGTATGAAAGGAAAAAACTGCCTGGCGGCGTTGCATAGAAAAGATGGATGCTGAGTGAACCGACTTTCCTATAAGGACTTTGGTGAAGCCGTTCGACGTCATGAACTTACATGAGGCGTTGTCACGAAGTCCTATGTGCACAAACATAACATTGGTGTTAAAATGCTTTACAGTGTTCTTTGTCCAGGAAATGAACGCATGCAATGCATCTATATACTGAATGTTTATGCATTTACAAATTATGACTCAAACACTCCATAATAACCCATTCATCTTAGACTTCTACAGGAGCGCCCTCTAGTGTCGACAAACCTGGAGGTCATTACTAAGTGGCAATTGTCCTGATTACAAACTCTCTGCCAAAACCAAGAAGTCATTTTATAGTTCAGTTGAAATTTATTCCAAGCACAGGTTAAAATTTGGTTAATGCAGGTAAGGCAGTGGTTGCAAATAGAGCAAGAGTACAAAAAAAAAACAGCTTTTATGGTCCTAGAATTTCATTTCATGGTCTTCGAACATCTCGGACACTCTTTCCAATGAAAATCAAGTCCGGAATCCAGGTCAAAGCAGAAAAACCTACAGCAAACCAGGACAAGGGCAAGGAAAAATCTGGGCTACTTCACCTCTGTGCTTTTAATACAGGAAAACTGAAGTTCTTAAGCGTCCCAGTGGAGTCCCAGAGCAGATGGAGGTCCATTTTCTGACCAATAATTTCACTAGTGCTTGTTGGTGATTATTTCTAACCCTTTGCCGGTTCTGTTCCTCTTCTCTCATGGACAAAAATTCCACTGGGAAGCTTTGACTGTAGATAAACTTAAGAGAATAGATAGTCAAACCTATATAGCCTAATGTATATACACCTGTCAGGTACAATGATGCGTGCCATGTTCCGTGTTACATGGCCAGAACAGTTTAACAAACGAGAAGGCAAGGGAATTGTAACAAATGAAGAGGATTGCATCAGTATAGTTTGGTCAACCAACAAACAAATCACTGATTGACTCATTGCATTTATATTGTATAATATACAGTAAAACCACCAGTGAGGAATTAAAGGTGAATTCCACTGACTGTTCAAAATGTCTGCATAATTTAACGGTTGGGATGTAAATGACGTCATTTCGACTGGTTTGATGTGAAGAGCTCTGTTTGAAAGAAACGTACAGAGTCTGAATTGTTCACAGTGGTGGTGATAGGAACCAGACGTCTGAAGAGTTGGATAACTACCAAAGCTGCATCACAGAAAGCTGTTAAGTGATACTGATTTGATCCCACAACCAGGGAAATTCCACCTCCGCATTTAACCCATCCGTGAAGTGAAACACCACATACACACTAGTGAATACACACACTAGGGGGCAGTGAGCACACTTGTCCGGAGCGGTGGGCAGCCCAATCCACGGCGCCCGGGGAGCAGTTGGGGGTTAGGTGTCTTGCTCAAGGACACCTCAGTCATGGACTGTCAGTCCTGGGGATCGAACCGGCGACCTTTCGGTCACAGGGCCAGATCCCTAACCTCCAGCCCACGACTGCCCCCTTCTTTTTTTTTTTTTTTCTTTTTTTTTTAAGTGATACTGTTTTGATCAAAGATCAAAACACAGATTGGTTACAAATACACTGTCAGAGACATTATTTTATGATAATTTTGAAGTTTACCACCTGTATTAACACTACATACAAAAACTGATTTTGGCCTTTTGGGATAAATAAATAAAATGGATATATTTGTGTTGCAGACATCACAACCCCTGGTTCCTATCACCACTAAGGAGAGGAAGTCGGAGACTCTCAAACCACTCTGAATGACTTTGCTGAAGTAATTCAGTCCCAGCCACTTTATTACACAGAAATTTGCGGGGGGAAAAAAAAGAAAACTCAGTGGAATTCCCCTTTAGCTCTTACCAAACTGAACGAACTGGACATGGTAAGAGGTCATTCAACACAAGCAGCTCTACAATGCTGTATCTCCCATGTTCTGGATAAGGCACTCAGCTTCTATGCATAATAAAGCCTATTCACATGGAAAAACGCTAGGCCTCAACCTCTTTGAGGTTTACACTTCTGGATACTTCCTGCAGACACTTTTTCAGCAAAGTACATCCCATTTTTAGGAATACAAAATAGTACCATTTTACACAGAAACACTCGGATTACATCCCTGAGCTATCACGTGAACGCTGCCACAGTATAAAAATATTTCATAATCACTATTCAGGAAAAAACCCCAAAAAAAAAACATCAACAGGAAAAAAAACTATTAAATATTCAAAATATATTTTATAAGGGCTGAGATGAATTCCAAGCATTTTTTGTTCATATATATTTTCTCTTCTTCTTTTTTTTTTTTTAAAGGTAACGTTCAAAGACAGCACCGCTTGACCAGGGTCATGTTTATGAACAGTCCTTAGACCCGGCCAGCGTCCTTGGCCTTGCCTTGCAGAAGCCCGCCTCCAGTTTTGACAGGCAGAAGGAAAGGACCAATCAGAGTGCTGGAACTGTTTAGAGCTTATTTTGTCTTTCAGAGCTGCCTCAAACTCCAAATTGCTGCCAAAAAAAAAAAAACATCCTACAGTCTTGGGACTACATCTCCCATGAGCCTCAGCAGAAGAGAGGTGCACTGGTCATGCTTCAATGACCTTTGATCTCAGCTCGGTGGGAGTGTCAAGCTTACCAGGCTGAGGAGCTTATTCTCACCGCAAAGGCCTGGAAGTGTGTAAGATCTCAAACAAACACACGTAGCAGGCCATTACAGTTTGTGTTGTAGTCTTCTATGTGTCCGAAAAACTACAAATCCCAGCTATGGCCGACGCTAAGCAGGGTAACACACAGCCTGGGCGGTGTTAGGGTTAGGGCTGCAACTAGCGATTATTAGTCTAATCGATTAATGCATTCAATCAATCGACTAATCTAACCGTTACGTCGTCTTCGGTTCCATCATCGAAAGTTCCATCTGTGCAGCAAGCGAGTTCTTCTTTTGTTATGCAGTGAAACAACAGAAGCCATGTCGCCCTCTACATTTGCTGTAGTGTATTGCAACCTGTCAGAAGGACCCTGTGCATCATGTGAACATTATAAAGCATTACAGAGCGCTTTTTACATGAAACAGTAGGAGCCATATCGTCCCCTACGGTTCCTGTGTGGTATTGCAATCTATCAGAATGTTTGCATGAATCCTATTAACATTATAGAGCTTTTTTTGTTTATTTAAATGAAACAACTGAAGCCATATCGCCCCCTACGCTCCCTGTAGGGTATTACAATTTGTTAGAATAACCATATGAACATTACAGAGCTGTCAAAACGACAGCATGGATCATATAAATATGATAGAGCATTATAATATGCTTTTTAAATGAAACCACGCAATATCGCCCCCTACACTTCCTTTTGTGTATTACAATTTGTCAGAATGACTGTGTGAGTCATATGAACATTATAGAGCTATGTAGAGTGCTTTTTAAATGAAACCATGTCGCCCCTACGCTTCTGGTGGTGTATAGAGTGATGCTTCCAAAGTAAACGACAAACTTTACTCCGTAATCGACAGACAGTTGCAGCCCTAGTGTGTGTGCGCTTCACAACACAGCTGTGAGTATATTAATAGTATCGGTTGAGGCTGCGAGTGCCCGGTACGTCCGGCTGTCCATTCATCCAGATCTCGCGGATGATCCTCTCTCTCTCCTCCAGCCTCTGCGCTCGCTCCAGCTCCTCGGCGGAAGTGAAGATGTTGGTGTTGAGTGTGCGCTCGAAGCGGCGGTGTCGCCGTGCCGACAGGTCCGAGCCAGAGTCCCAGTCCGAGTCCGAGCCACTGCTGTCGCTGTCCGACTCGGCCGGCCGCGGGCGCTTCCTGCTGACCGCATGCCTCCGTCTACAGTCTGTCCGGCAGGAAATCTGCACCACCAGTGCGAAGAGCGTGAGGAACAGGCCCGCGCACACACCGCACATGAAGTACAGCGCACAGCGCTCCGGGTGCTCTGTGGACACAACCACATACGTAATATATCAAATATCTAATGTATCTACACAGTCCATTTTATTTATATTAAAATATTTGTTTAAAATTTGCTTCCATTTTCTTAGTTCTGAAAATCTATGTCCTAAACTGGACAAAGCAATTTATTTAGGAAAAATAAAACATTTTTATAAAATTTTCCTTCATTTTTTAAATATACATTTTTAGTCTATTAGCACACATGCTATGGATGCTAACAGTTGGCCTGAGCCTGAAGTTTAATGGACAACAGTAACTAGGGCAGGCAGGATGGGTCAGAATGGTCAGTTATGTTTACCTTGGCATTTATGCATTTAAAAAACTTTTTTACTGATTGAAATAATTGAAGTGTTAATTTTCTTCGCATAAAACACGAAATACGTTGACTGGGGTGGTTGGGGGGAAAGGGGTACATGAAGGACTGAGTTGTGTGAACGTTACCTGTGATGTAGGTGTAAGCTGCGAGAGCATTACTGATCAGGGCCATCTCTGTGCTGGTCGTCGTGGTGACGGTGACCGTAGGATTCTGATCCCTAGTCTCTTTCTCTTTATCTCTGTTTTCTTCTCTCTCTCTCTTGGTTTCCTTTTGTCCGTTTGCCGAGCGATTCTTCTCCAAGTACGACCCAGACTTCCCTCGCTTAGATTTCCCTGGAAACACACACACACACACACACACACACACACACACAAATAAATCCTGGTATAATCTGTTAAATTCTGCTGTTGTGTAATAACAAGTTCAAACGCTCTGCTACTATTATTTTAGACTGTTCTGTTTGTTGTTCCATGCAGTCTTTCATTTTTTAAACTACTGTCTGTGTTTAGGTTTCATGCCAGGCTGGCAGGCTGTGTACCAGCATGTGTGCAGCTATGCAGACAGTAAACAGTCCATCAGACCTTCGCGGTAAACAGTGAGGGAGCTCTTAAAGACCCTAGGAAGTGTAAAATATAAAAAAAAAGATTGAATGACAATAAAATTGAATTTTGTGTTAAAGATCTTCAGTAAATGTGTGTGTGTGTGTTTGTGTGTGTCATTCTCTGTGTGTGTATGTGTGTCTGGGTGAGTGACTGTGTGTGTGCACTCGTGTATATGTGTGAGGATATGTATGCATGTGTTAAATGTGCATATGTATGTATGTGTGTGTGTGTGTGTGTGTGTGTGTGTGTGTGTGTGTGTGTGTGTGTGTGTGTGTGAGTGTGTGTGTCTGTACATGTGTGTATGTGTGTGTCTGTGTGTACAAAGTAAACAGCCTGAGGGTCACAGCCACCGCTTGGCTCTGATTGAGACTCTGGCAGTGCTACTGTTTTCCTTTAACTCACTGAACCTCAGTCTGATAATGCCTGATAAGTGTCCAGTGTGGTCCAGTACTAACTGGACACTCTTAAACTCAGTTACTGTGGGCTTCTCTGTTCTTACCACACTTTCATCAACTCGCCCACATCACAAAACTCTCAAGCTGCGTTTATTCCCAGACTAATAAGCCCAAATTCCCAGACGTGTATTCGCATTACGAGATCACATCTGGCCCTGCGAGACTAATACAGCCTCGCCTCCGGAGGTGTTTGTTTCCTTAAACAGCACTATAAGGACAAATGAGTAATGAACAGGTTGTTGTTGTGTCTTATTCATGTGTTTGTGTCTGCTTTAAGCTCAGAATGTGAACAGGGGTCAAACACAGGGCTTCCAGTCTTGATGAAGGGGGCCAAAGGCCAGAGTTGAGGTTGTTACCTGGTGCAGGGTCAGAGGTCAGGGACGGGTTCCCGTCAGGCGGTGCGCTGTCTCCCACCACATTGGGGTCATGAGGTTGCGAGGGGGGTGGGGCAAATGGAACTCTCTGAACTGACTCTTGCAAAAGCTTCTTTGGAACTGTGGGAGGGCAGAGAGAGAGAGAGAGAGAGAGAGAGAGAGAGAGTTTATTAGCATTAGCATAGCTTTACAATTAATTACATTCATGTCAAAGAAGTCATTTGAATTAAAATCAGATGAAGTGAGAGAGAGAGACTGTCATAGGATGTCACCCTTAGCACAAGTTGGTTCACGAAATTTCTGCCTTGCTAGATCTGCCCTGGTCAACTGTAAGTGCTATTATTGTGAAATGGAAGCATCCTGGGGCCACAACCATTCAGCCACAAAATGGTAGACTACATATTCTCACAAAGTGGGACCACGGGTGCTGAGGAACATAGCACAGTTCTTTGCTCAAGTTCCAAACTGCCTCTGGAAGCAATATCAGCACAGGAAATGTGCATTTGGAGCTTCATGAAATTGGTTTCCATGGCTGAGCAGCTGCACACAAGCCTAAGATTACAATACACAATACCAAGCCTCGGCTGGAGTGGTGTAAAGCATGCCAGCATTGGACTCTGGAGCAGTGGAAACAGGTTCTCTGGAGTGATGAATCACAGTTCACTACTTGGAAGTCTGATGCACGAATCTGGGTTTGGTGGATGCCAGGAGAACGTTACCTTCCTAAATGCATAGGACCAATGGTAAAGTTTGGAGCAGGAGGGATAATGAGCTTGGGCTGTTTTTCAGGTCCCTTAGTTCCAGTGAAGGGTGATGTTAATGCTACAGCACACAAAGACATTTTACACAATTATATGCTCCAAACTTTGCGGTAATGCTCTGGGGAAGACCCTTTCCTGTTCCTGCATGACTGAGCCCCTGTGACCAAAGCGAGTTTGGAGTTTGGTGAAGTGGAACTCCAGTGGCCTGCAAAGTGACCTTAACCCCACTGAAGACCTCTGGGTCTGGACTAGAATGTCGAATGTGAGCCAGCCCTTCTCTTCCAACATCAGTGGAGACTGTTAGAGCTGCAAAGGGGACCAACTCTATATTAACGCCATTGGCTTTAGAATGGATGTCTAACAAGATCATGTAGGTGTGATGGCCAGGTGACCACATACTTCTGGTCACGTAGTGTATATAAGAGTGAGGGTGAGAAAGAAACAGAGTGAATGAGATGTATAAACAGATGGAGGAGGAGAGGAAAAACGAGAAAAGGAAATACATAGACAGTAAGGGGGAGTAAGAGGAGGTACAGAGAGAGAAAGAGACAATGATTCAGTCCTAGATCCTGCCGAGTTTCCACATAACACTGATCAGTTCCCAAAAATCTCCTATCCGTCACCCCCCCAACCCTCCCCTCTTCACTTCCCGTGAGTCAGCGTTCCAGACATGAACCCACAATGCACAGGGTTTAAAATTTGCGATGGCTGTGATGTGGTCACAAAACTGACCACGCGTCTGTCTGCCAAGCACGCACACAAGCGCATACAGTCTCTCTTTGAAAAGAGCGTTGCTGTAAAAGAATTGGCAGAGATACTGCAGCAATCAGCACTGACACACACACACACACGCGCACACACACACACACACACACACACACACACACACACACACACACACACACACACACACACACACATACACACAGAGTCTGAACGATATACACTATTAATCTAAGACCTCTGTGAATAAACATGGCACCAAATCTAGCCAGACTGATATCAGGCGTACTTAGGAGAGTCTGGAGCATCAGTACATAATAACTAACTCAACGACACACACACACACACACACACACACACACACACACACACACACACACACACACACACACAGTTTCCTCTAAATTCCTATAATGCAAAATATTAAACAATTAAAAACTACAATAAAGGCACCTATAGGTATAATAATAACTATTATAAATATAATAATAAATATTATAATAATAACGTGCCCCACACATAACAAATCGCTGCTGTTGGAACAAAACCTTGCATCTCCATATTTGTCTTTGTTTTTCAGTTTTTGACAAAATCTGAAAACACCTGTTACTCTTTACATTGTGTGTGAAATTCATGATGAATGGACCAAAAGAAACAACTCAAAATGACTTGGAAAAATTCTGGTTCCACTGACTTACATTAAAAGTAAAGTATGTTTTTTTGCTTCTCCTCTAAATTTCATAACAACAAAGACATAACAGAGTTCAGGAGGACAAATAAATGTTAAGTGTGTAAGCATTCAGTCTCAGTGGGTGCAGTGACCAACTACACAGACAGGCCTTTGGAATACAGAAACATTGTAGTACAGTAATAATACAGTTCAGGCTCTGTGGGAGGTGAAAGGAAACGGACGCTGGAGACGGAAAGAGACAAAAAAACATTTAAAAAATACTAAAAGGAAAGGAATGATTACTGGCAGGCCACCTGTCAGCTCTCATCAGTCTGACACACTAATCACAACAGCGCGTAAAGTGTGTGTGTGTGTCTGTGTGTGTATATATGTGTGTGTGTTGGGGGGGTGGGGGTCCTGAAGCTCAGCTCCTGATTATAGGACACTGATTGGAGCTAATTGGAGACACATGTGCAGATATATGTGTGTGTGGGCACAAGTGGATGTGTGTTTGCAGAGAGCGGGAGAGAAAGAGAAATGCACGAGAGAGAAAAAGAGAAAGAGAAATAGAAAGAGAGGGAAAAAGAGGGAGAGGAAGAAAAAAGAGAATGAAAAAGACAAAAGGGAAAAAGAGAGAGAAGAAGGGAAAAAAAGGAAAATGAGAGGAGGGGACAAAGAGAAAATACAAAACATTATAAAACATGTTTCTGTTCATCGGCTCAGAACTGATCCAACAGCCACTCCACAGGAAACACAACACACCCAAGTGTGTGTGTGTGTGTTCGTGTTCACACGCTCCAACCAAACACACACTAAAATCAGTGAAGCATGGAATTCTGGGACAGCAGGAGTGCTGGCAAAATCAGCACCAACAATACAGACATAATTACAACTGCAGAGAGAGAGAGAGAGGGAGAGAGAGAAAGAGTGAGAAAGAGAGTAGGAGAGAGAGAGAGAGAGAGAGAGAGAGAGGGAGAGAGAGAGAGAGAGAGAGAGAGAGAGAGAGAGGGAGAGAGAGAGAGAGAGAGAGAGAGTGCATTAAAAGTTTCAATGAAGGCATCATGACCCAGTTAGTCTCAACATGACACATCAAAGAAGGCAGATAAATACACCACTGAAATGATTTCAGTCCACTCTCTCTCTCTCTCTCTCTCTCTCTCTCTCTCACACACACACACACACACACACACACACACACACAGATGTAAAACTCCTCTATTTTTACTGCTATTACTACTACTACTACACTGTATTTATACAGAGCTTTTTAAAGACCCATCCTCCCTTACAGGAGCGTAGAATCTCTACTCCACATGGCCACACATGAGCCTAAAGTCACCATGCCTGATGCCAAGGGGTATAAACCCGCCCAGCACTGGGCTGTAATGCAGCAGGACTGCATTCTCTGTAGTGATGGAGCTCCATCCAACACCTTTGGAATGAGTTAAAAAGATCCAGAACTGACCATCCAACATCAGTGCCTGACCTCATTAATGCTCAATCAAATCCTCACAGCAATGTTCCAACATCTAGAGCAAAGCCTTCCCAGAAGAGTAGAGGCTGTTGGTGCAGCAAAGAAGGACAGACTCCCTATTGATTCGCTTCATTTCAGGACAAACGCTGGATGAGCAGGTGTCCACAAAGTAGCACTGGTGTAGGTGAGAGTAACCAGAAGCCAGAAGAAGCATTTGTAAACAGCTGTGAACTGTCTAGTCTTTTACTAGTGGTGGGCAGGAGGGGTCAATATAAAGCCTTTAACTAGCGCAGCAGGTCATCCTGCAGACGCTGGAGGCTGTGCGTGTTTGTATGTTTCCTTCTCTTTAATTAGTGTTAGCGCAGAACACTGTGGACACTGTGTGTAAACACTTTAGCTTCTCTGTTTGTGTGCATATGTGTGTCTGTTTATGTCTGTGTTTGTATATGTGTGCATCTGAGTACTGTGTGTGTGTGTGTGTGTGTGTGTGTGTGTTTACGTGTGCATGTGCATACAGTGAAGAGAAACCTCTGTTTTATAATATATTAAGATATTTCTGGTGTAAATATTAACTTCATATTTACTCAAAAAATGACAATGTCTGTTTTAATGACACTCTGTGCATTTTGCAGCATTATTATTTAGAACTTCAGTTATTTTTATTTACATCGCTGCCGTTGGAAGAAAACATCGTATCTCTGAAACGAGAACTTTACAGGAGAAGGAAAAAACACCAAGTCAATGGAACCAGACTTTTTTCCAAGTCATTTTGGGCCGTTTCTTTAGGTCCATTTATCATGAAATTTACACAAAAACGTAAAGGACAGCAGGCATTTTCAAATGATGTCGAAACCTGAAAAACAACAGAAATAGAGACGGTTTTGTTCCGATAGCTTGTTGGCCATGAGTGGCTGTACAAGGTAGGCGTTTCTAATAAAGTGGCCAGTAAGAATCCACCCAACCGTCCCAAACCTGGTGACTTCTTCAGGCCATGAGTGAACTCGATAAAGCTGCTGCTTTCTATAGACCTCAGCTGCTCATTGTGGACTTTGTTTACAACAGCAGAATGATCTGGATGAAGCACACACACACACACACACACACACACACACACACACACACACACTATAGACCCAACAGCTGCTCTCCAAAAAACACTTTAGAATATGTAAAGGTTCTCTGGTATGCTTTCACAGACGCTCTTAAACAGCCTTGGAGAGTCAAAGCTCTAACAGCACACTGCTTATGGTCACTGACCGTTATGCTATGGCTAAAAACAGTAGCATTAGCCATCTAAAAGTTGGACTTTTGTCCATTATTATACCACAGAAGCTGGTCTGTTTGAGATTACTCTCGACACAGTTTGAAGCAAGCATGTGATGTTTAGGTATGCAGTTTGCACAGTGCTCACGCCGTTAGCATCACGCTAACTGGGGCACTTCAGCTTCCATTTCTTGTTAGCCACATTAGCCATCATAGCTCCAGCCCTAACGGAAAAGCACTTGGCTGATCAACTGCCTTTGAGGTAAAGAGGGGGAAACACTGCAGGCTACATTTGATTTTTCAATTAATTATTACTTTAAATATCGGAGTGATTCAGTTCATGACAAGGCCGTCCAACAGCAATGTCTACATCCTTCACGCGGTTTGAAGTGATGAACTGACAGACTTGATGAAAGTCTGAGCTTTAGCACAGCTAGGGCTAGCTGAGCAGGATACACTGAAAATATATTACATTTGGCAGACGCTCTTATCCAGAGCAACCTACAAATTGTTCACAGTCATTGATACAATCAATTGATTTCAATCATTGATTTCAATCATTTTACACAGGTCGGTGAAGGTAATGTTGGGAGTCTTGCCCAAGGCCTCTTACTGGTATAGTGTAGGGTGCTTACCACAGCAAGGGATTGAACCCCAGTCTACAGTGTAGAAGTCACTACACTAACCAACATAATACACATATTATGGTGTATTCAGTTTTATTTTGGGACATATTGACAACAAGTAACATGCATTTCATTCTCAGAGGAGAATCTTGCCGTCTGCTGGAAGCAGAGCAGGTCACGGTTGTCGTGTTTCTCATGGACCTCCGACACAATCTAATCTACACTAATCTAATCGATGCTAATCTGCGCTAATGAGGAAATGAGTGGCCTGTAATAGGTGCGGTGACTGGACTATGACGAGTATGAGGAATATTCCTGATCAGCTGAATCCTCTAAAGCAAGCCTCAGTGCTCTGCTAGTGGATGTTTGTCCTCCAGAGTTTAGCTCCTATCTGTACATTCGCCTTTTTTAATAGACAGTATGTCATGCAGAGAAAACCCTCAGGGCCTTCTAGGTCTTCAGAGAAGGCCTAATCATGTCTGTACAATAAAAAATACATGTCTGTGATTTTTAGCTTTTATTTGATAGAATCTTTGAGCGTGTTGTATTTAAATATTGCAAGTGTTGTAGTAATACGCTTATGAGTTTCATAAGTTTTGGTTGCAAACAAAAGGGCTAAAAAATGTTGAAACACCCAACAGAATATTGTCCAATCAGATTTTTCCTCTCTGTAATGTCTACATAGATAAAGCCAAGGATGCTCTCCCATTGGTTAGGACTTCAGGAGCTGAACTGGAGGCCTGACTGTGTCTGAAAGTGGAATCAACTAATCATG
>NC_051214.1:4812551-4825051 GCF_015220715.1 Pygocentrus nattereri
GACGAATCACTTTCAGTTAATGAGAGAAACAGACGCATATGAACTGATCCAGAGTCAGTAAAGGAACTCAAATTAAAGCACACATTCAGCTCTCACTGCACTGACCCACAGTCAGGACTTCACCTTCTCTGCTCTCCAGAGCACTTTACAGCAGGAATGCTTCAGGAATGCACTCCAGGGATTCCCAGAATTCCTGTCTGATCCCCTGCATCCCCTCCAGCACTAAAGCACGCTGGGTAACCTGGCTAAATCCTCCAGGTTGAGGCTCACAGTCAAGAAGAGTTAATCAAACCTCTGTTTCTGCACATATACAGAATGCACTGCATCAGAATGCCTGCAGTCAGTTCACACTAGTGCAAAAACTGTACTGTTTAAGATTTTAAAGCACAGCATATTCTCGCGTTTTGCATGTCACACTGTATATTCGCTCCCATTTTAAGGGCCGAATCGGGGGGCTGCATTAGCGCGATGCCTTCGCTCTGCTGTGTTTTGTGAATGATTCACCTGCAAGACGCGACCGAAGCCGAGAGACGAGAGACACACAGTGTTTTCAGACTCCAGGCTTGGAGCCTCTGCACTGTATAGTTCAGCGGTTCTCTCTGCTCGTTCAACTGAAAAGGGATTAATTAGCTGATAATATCAGGAATTTTAACCAGGCAAACCGCAGTCATGCAGCACAGGGGCTGCAGCACTGGAGCTGAACTCTGACATAACTGCACCGGTTAAAAAAAAAAAAAAAAAAGGTTAGGGAACTGGATCTGTGACCGGAAGGTTGATCCTCAGCGCTGACAGTCCATGACTGAGGTGTCCTTGAGCAAGACACCTAACACCCAAGTGCTCCCTGGGCGCCATGGATAGGGCTGCCCACCGCTCCAGGCAAGTGTGATCACTGGTGTGTATGTGGTGTTTCACTTCACAGATGGATTAAATGTGGAGGTGAAATTTCCCTGTTTGTGGGATTAAAAAGTGTCACTTAAACTTACAGAATCACGTCTGTCAAAACGCGACATTCAGTCTGATATTTAACGTCTGTTTCTCCACTCAAACATCATTTTAAATGCTCTGAGAGACTCTCCGGAATAGAGAGAGGGGCTGAGTATGAGATAAATATAAATGTCAGGAAAACACAAATATAGTAGCTTTTTTCCCGCCGGTTTAAGTGGGATGAGGATCACAGCCTGTTTTATTGACTTTCTCGAGGCAATGGTTTTTCTCTTCCAAAGTAAGTTGAGTAATCTTGGCCAACTTTCACCACTAGTTAGGCTAAATATAGTGGCCTCAACAGAAAATCACATGACTGAAACTCTAGAATATACAATCTCTTCACATTAAAAATATTTCTGCTGTAAAGTTACTATTTTGGACTTTTTTTGGTTGGTGATGAAATACTGGTACAAACTGAAAAGACATGACCGCTCAGTCAGATAAATAATATCGATACATCAATTAAAACAACGATTCTTTTTCTAACATTGCTACAAACATCATGGTCCAGCATTTTAAAGAAGAAACATCATGTTATGTAGTGAGTGTAAACAAGCTTCATTTGATTTAATGGGAGTTTAGCCACTGCTCTGTTTAGCAACTGTTGCTATGAAAAATAGGCACTTGTGGGCGGAGCTTGGATGGGTCAATTAACCCCCTTACCCCAAATGTAGTCAATCAGCCAAGACGTATTTGGTGTCTGAGGTTTGCTTCTTCAGTGCTGCATTGGAGCTAGGAGGCTAACGTAGCTAACAAGTAATGGAAGCTTATGTACACCAATTAGCCTGGTGCTAACTGCACGTCTAAATCGTGTGTCAGGTTGTTGGCATGAACAAACAGTCATAAAAAATAATAGTGATATTATATTAAACTATTGTATATAAACTATTACGTTAATATGCAAGCTTAAAGTGGCCTCCTGTGTTCCTATAGTCACATAGAATCACATGGAGCAAAGCTTGGTCTGAAAATATAAGAAGAAACATGAGCTACCCAGCTAACAAACAAACAAACAAACAAACAAACAAACAAACAAACATGACTCTCCACCCGAAACATTGTATAGCATTAAATTAGGGTAGAATGCTTTTTTGTATTAATAGGATTCATCACGTTTCAATGAATACATTTGCTGCTTCATCATCATCATCATCATCATCATCGTCAACCGCTCAGTCCAGATAGGGCCACGGTAGCAGTTGAGAGAGCAGAGAATCCCAGATGGCCCTGTCCTCTGCAACCTCCTCCAGCTCATTCCCAGGGAGCCCCAGCCACTCCCAGGCCAACTTGGAGATGTTATCCCTCTAGCGGCTCCTAGGACGACTCCTGGGCCTTATATGGGGCCGTGCCTGGTACACCCCCACAGGGAGGCATCCAGGGGGCATCCGGATCAGATGCCCGAACCACCTCAGCTGGGTCCTCTCAATGCAGAGGAGTAGCGGCTCTACTCTGAGCTCCTCCCGGATGACCGAGCTCCTCACCCTATCAAATAGAGTGTAGCCCCCCACCCTGCGAAGAAAGCTCATTTCCGCCGTTTGTACTCACGATCTCATTCTTTCGGTCATTACCCACAGCTCATGACCATAGGTGAGAGTCGGGATGTAGACCGCCCGGTAAACAGAGAGCTTCGCCTTATAGCTCAGCTCCCTCTTCACCACTACAGTCCGGTACAGTGACCGCATTACTGCTGCCGACCTCACGATCCCTCTTCCCATCACTTGCCAAGACCCCGAGATACTTAAACTCCTTCATTCTATTTACATTCATCTACATCAACCCAGCCAGGCAGGTGATGTTCAACACAACTGTCCTAAATGAGCATTTTACTTGCCCCAGGCAATTAGCCAATCATTAATGTTGAAAGCTGTGATTAGAGAAAAAGATCAAGAGGATCAGCCCTCAGTTATTCATGGAAAATCCTCATAAATCTGTGATTTATCTCACGATCAACTGCACACAGAGTAATAGGAAAGGAACGGTGACTGGAAATATACCAAAGAAGGAGCGAGAGAGAGGGAGAGAGGGGTGAGAGAGAGAGAGAGGGAGAGAGAGCAAGAGAGATCCTCCTCTCTCGCTCATATTCATCCCTCCGTGGGATCTGGCAGCAAATCAATGCAAGGCCTCTGAAAACTTTAAATAAAACACACCAAACTGGGACGTTCGCTTCGGTTATTTTGGAAGAGCAGCTGCGCTGGGTGCATGTTTGCTCGCTAACTAGAATCCTGATGACATTTAAAGGAAAGGGCTATTTCTCCAAGCTGAGTGATGATGTGTGACACACCAAACCAGAGGTGGTCTGGGAGCATTTTTTTGGAAACCGCCAGGCCCACTGCTCCCTCCTCGCAGACCGGTATAACCCGTTAGGGAGCGGTCTGACCCGGACAGGCCCGGCTTCAGCAGGAAATCACCAGTTTGTGGTGGAGCGCTTCATTGTGGAAGTTACCTTAATCTGTAATGGTGAAACAGGGGTTAGCCATTTCACCACATCTGAATGATATTAAAGGGCCCATATGATGGAATTTTTTTATTTTTTATTTAAAATATTTTATATATATTTTATTAATTGAAACCGTGTCTGATGTACTATGTAAATGTTAAGTTTCAAAAAGTCATTTACATATCACTGTCACCGGAACGAAACCTTGCATCTCCAAAATGGAAACTTTACAGGAGAAGGAAAAAACATTCGTTACTTTTAATGTAAGTCAATGGAACCAGACGTCTTTCTCAAGTCATTTTGGGTCATTTGTTTTGGTCCCTTCAGCATGAAATTCACATACAATATAAAGAGCAACAGGCATTTTCAAATTATGTCAAAAACTGAAAAATGACAAAAGTGGAGATACGTTTCATTCCGACAACCGCGATGTATCAGTTTTAAAGGCAAAGACTTTTTAACTCCATGGTATAAAGAAAGGGTGAAAGAAGGCTGTGTAAACTGAATTACTACTGTATTTATTACACTATAAACATTGTAAGCGGGCCTCAGCAGAAAAAGACCAAATGAAAAAATGAAGAAAAGTAAAGGATATGGGCCCTTTAATGTCTTCCCTCCTGTCCTCTGCAGCAAATAGAAAAAAATCTAATATTCACAGCAAAAAATTTCATTTGTTTCTCATTCGTTTGTACTAGTTGGCCATCTTACTCTTTATGTAATCTGCTACAAAACTAAGAATGCTGCTAAACAAAACTGCAGAATTTTACTTTATTAACTGTTTACTTTTTCACTTTTCACCCTATTCAGTCATTTCCATTTTCCATCCCTTATAAGTCTCGCAGGCCACTGGGCGCCACGTGACGCTGCTGGGACAGAACCACACCGAAGCCCTATGTGCACATTTAGCCTGAATTTTTCTCTTCGTTTGGGAATAAAGACAGCAGCTGAAACCTCAGAGGCCATTAAACGGCTTATTGAGAACTAAATAGACGCCGTAAACACACACACACACACACACACACACACACACATACACACACACGTGTTATCAGGAGACGACTGCTAATTTCTGCAACTAGAGAAAAAAAGCGTGAGAGAACGTTAAACGAGTGAAGAGCCAAAACTCAAAACACATGTCCACCGTAAACCCTAAATAACCTGCTTTCCCTCCCCATCCCCCCATCTCTCTCTCCCCCTCTCTCTCTCCTTCCCTTTTCTTTTCTCTCTCTCTCGTCTCCTTCGTTCTTCCTCATGTCTTCCCTCTATTTCACTTTCTTCCTTTATCACTTTCTCCTTTTTCTCATTCGCTCTACTTTGTTTTCTCTCTTTCTCACTTTATTTCCCTGTTTCTTTTTCTTTCTTCCCCTTTCCCTCTCTCTTATTTCTCTCTCATTCTCTTCTCTCTCTCTCCCCCTCCGTCTTTCTCTCCTGCTTTCTTCTGCACTTTCTTTCTTGCTCCGTTTTTTGTTCTTTTTCACTCTTATTTCACTCCATCTCCTGTTTCTCTTCTTTCTTTCCCATTTTATCTTTGTCTCTTTCTTTCATTTCCTCTCTTTTTATTTATTTTTCTTCCCTCCCTTTTCTTTCTTCCTTTTTGTTCCTTTCTTTCCCTAACTCTCCATTTTCTTTCTTTCTCTTTTTGCCCTCTCTCATTTTGCTTTTTCTTTCCTTCTTTTTCTTGTTTCTCTCTCTGTTCTCTTTTTTCTCTTTCTCTCCTGCTGAGTTCAGTTCTTTAATAAGAGTTCAGTGTAACTGCTCTCTGTGGTTTAATATTCTTTAAAGGAAAACTAATGGGGTGTGCGTGTGTGTGTGTGTGTGTGTGTATGAGATGTTGAGTCACTCAGTATACGCAGAACATTTCATAAGTGCGCGTGTGTGTGAGAGTGTGTGTGTGTGTGTGTGTGAGATGCCTAAAGCAAAATCTCCTTCTACTCTGACAAATTACTTTTAACAGGAGAGTTGATCCAGTAAAAGCCTCCATATGGTACAAACCAAAAACACCTTCTGCCAGTCACGGTGCTCGCTAACTGCACTGCTCCACAACATCCTTACAAGTAAAACCATCTTAAATCTAGTCAATGTAGCTAATATTTACCATTATGAGCCTGTTGTGTGATGTTGTATGTTATAAGATTATTTAACCTACTTCTAGAGATCAGCGCTCATTTCAATAATCTAGCGAAAGGATCTGCTACTGGAACTAGATCATCTGCAGTCTAGGCTACGTGTCCACGTGCAACTATGCCACAATGCGTTCCATTCACACACTGTATGCCGACCCCAGTGAGGAAATATTAGAATATTGTTTGATGCAGACGCACCATTGTGGTTAGGCCACATGCGTCAGGCTCCTGTCCTTGCGGGCCAAAACAATGCAGACTTCAGAACGCTGCCTCATTACACATTACAACACACCTGATTCATCCTATTGCTGACAGCAGTGCAGTCATCACCCTAAGCATTTCAACACGTCCACTGTATGGTGATACAAAACAACATGGATTCATGTAAACACAACCAACACTGCAGCATCCTTCAGGATAAAGCATGCCCAATGAAGAAAACATAACCAAGCTCAAATCAGCAAAGATCAGTACAAAGATGAGAAAAACAACATGGTAAAACTAAAACTGATCACCCTAGGCTAAAGCTAGTATGGGCATGGAAATGTTTATGGACCATTTATGTCTTTATATCTTACCTTTGATGATGCTTTCACAGCTTTTAAGGGCATATTAAGCACCAAATTAACAAACCACTGATGACACAATTTTTTAATTAGTTAATTTAGCCAAGGATGGGTAGAAATGATGTGCTCTACTCTACTTGGAATGAGATCTCATTTTTACAGATCCCACAGGTGCATCTTTAACTGCAGCCGGAGCTTCAAATTCAAACACTGGCATACTCATAAAGAACCGAAGGCTTGAGGCAATGTCAGATAGCAAGCAGTGATAAGCAGTGATTGGAGGGCTTGGAAAATAAGACAAAGATTAGGATCACGGATGGGTGGATTGGACGACTTCTTGCTCATTCAGGAATAATGCAGAGAGCATAATATTTTTGATTGGTATTAATACAATAGCAGGTTTTCCATCCACCAATTTTTTGCGAATTGGTGCACAAAAAAATCCTGAATGAAAAAAGCCATGAATTAAAAAAATACCCAAAAAGTTGTACACATGCAAAAGAGAGTGATGGAAAAGGGTTTTTTCGACTAAGTCACAGGATTCCGTGATGCCTACAGATGGTCTGATTGTGGCGCACAGCTTTCTAAAGCTTGCTCTGCACAGTGTGCTCCCAGAAATCTGCTGCGTTTGCTTCTCCAGATCTAAGGTGGATGTCCTCAGGGTGGCATTGAGATTTCAGCCCTCACTAGGTGGCCCATTGCTTGTCCTTAAAAAGATGGCAAATGGCTGTAAAGATAATTCTACTTAAAGCAAAAACCGAGTTAAATATCCTCGAGTTAAATATCTGGAGCCCCCTCTAAAGTTTCTTCGTATAACTGCAGTTGACAGAAACACGACTTAATTCACTTTTTTCCTGCCAACATTTCATAAAGGCGCATATCACTTGCGAAATGTTTGAAACCCAGCCACTGTCGGCTCTCATAGAAAGCAAATTGCAGCTTAGTAAATATTCTTTTTTCATTTAATTGGGTAGACCTGCGATCAATCTAGGTAGGCCAAGGCCTTTCCAGGCCTACCCGTGGCTACACCCCTGACCTGAACCCCTTAAAATACCAGGCTTATTACATACTAAAGCTTATTATTCAGTAACTACAGGGATTCAGTGCAAACTGGTTGAGCTATTCTTAGTTTATAGAAGTGTGTAATAAAACTGGGGGTGGGGGCCCAAAGTTCTATAGGGGGAGGGTGCGGTGTGGTATATGTAGGTCTCCTTTAACCATTACCAATGAACCATACACAGCCTCCGACTAAGGAACAAACAGACACACGACCTGCAGGCGGTCACATTAAGACCCTTTGCTGCAGCTTTTGTCTGGTGTATGAATTCTTGTGGTGGTTTTAGTTTGACATTATAAAACACTGTAGCCTGCAGCATGTCTTCTTTTACCTCGCTCTCTCTCTCTCTCTCTCTCTCTCCCTCTCTTCTACTCCCTGGCATAAAAACCTTTCTTTTTGATGAAGATGATCTGGGACTCAAAAGACACAATGAAATGCCATAGTGCACTAATAAAGGGAGTACAGCTAAATCCTATAATAATAAGTTCATTTTATAGCTCTTACTAATTCATTACAGCCATCATAAGAACACCGTGTAGGTATTTTTATATAATCTGTCAACTAATCAATGCATCTGTCTGTTTTTATATTGCTGAGCAAAAGTCAGACACCACTCTCCTTTAAGCAGATATACAGCATATCTAACAGCCACACCTCCAAAGCTCAGTCTTAGAAGCTGGTTCATTTTCTGAAGTAATCAAACCCATTCAGTGGTGCTGAGGTCTGGACTCTGGGGCGGTCAGTCCATCGTTCAGCTTCTTTGTTTGATGTGTCCGTCTCCTTTTCTCAGTGAGGTTCTTCTTGATCAGCTACACATCCTTTCAGACCCACAGTGCTGAGTGGTCTTCTCACAGTGGAAGGATGGACAGAAGCACCTGTGGATGTTTTCAGATCTGAGGCACCTTGGTTTTCTCCTCTCGCTCAAAGATCAAAGCTTTAAGTGCTGTTTATCTGACAGTTTCGCTGGTCTAGCAGGTCTTGCACTGTTGTTAGGGGTATCTCTGTATCATTTCCATCTTCTCTGGATATCCTCTTCCTCATGCAGGTGGATTATCTTATATCTAATCTCCTCAGAACTATCCCCTGAAAATGTACAACCTATACTTAATGGGGTTGGCAAACTTGCGGCTCCGGAGCCACATGCAGCTCTTTTACTGCCCTGTTGTGGCTCCACAGCTGAATTAGATTTTTAAAAATAAAGTAAAATAAAGTTTTGCTGATAGTTCTAACACAGTTTTTATAAACACTGGAGATAACACAGAACTGCTAATTCACCCTCTAACCCTGTAGGTTGGTGTGCAGACTGCTGGTCACCATAGCAATGCAGATAAGAATATGGCCTAGTTAGTCACTAACGAAAAGAAAGTTATAAGATCAATAATTTGAAAATGAATGGACTTATTTGCATTTATAATCACTCCAGCTTGTTTCCTTATATGTTTAATCTGCAACAAGAAACACTAAAAAGTCGTGAAGCTGAAGTCAGCTACTCATTTGCCAGCTTCTTGTTTGAATTTCCCCGTTCCACCTTAAAAGGTGCAGCAGTTACATTCTGGCACCTCAGGCTCCATTTAAGCTGAAACGGGAAATTCGAACAAGAAGCTGGCGAATAAGAAGCGACTTCAGCCTCGTAAAATCAAATGTCGAAAGACGTTTTACAAGAAACTATTCCATTCTTGCACAAAAGTTTCCTGCCAGAGATGTGAGAAAAGCTGCTTTAGTTGCGCTAAAGCTTAAAGCAAAGCAAAGTAAGCCTGCGTTTTTGTTTGTATTATGTTTTTTATCCAATACTAGTACATCAGCACATTCCGAGACACATTTACAGCCAAGACGGTTAAGTGGACATAAAATATTGTGGCACCCAAAGTGGTCTGGTTTTTGTTGAAAGGACAGAATGGCTCTTCTTATCACTTGGGTTGCTGACCCCTGCACTAGAGTAAATCAATGAAGAGTGGTCTCTGACTTTTGTCAGGTAATCTGTCTATATATTCGCTGCCACAATTCATTTCTCCCAATCTCTGGAGCTCCAGACAGCCTAGGTTTCAGAGGCTGCAGGCCTGCTCAGTCAAGCCCAGAAAGGCATTACTCTGCTGGGGGGAAACAGAGACAGCCTCCCTATACCCCCCCCCCAGGGCTGGAGGCCTCTGCACCCATCCCAGAAAACATCTGCTCCAGACACATCTGTTGGCACATAGAGAGTTAAAAACACCCGCAGTCCAAGAGAGAGAGGGAGAGAGAGAGAGAGAGAGAGAGGGGGAAAAAGTGTGTGTTGGTGGGGGGGTGGGAGTAAGAAGGCATGTCTGGGGAGAAAAGAAGGAATGCATGGCAAAAACTGAACAAATCAAAATAGAGAGAGAAAGGAGAGGACGTTGTGGGGAAACCAGGAGGCACAGAGAGAGAGGAGAGAGAGATAAAGGGAGAGAGAGCTGGAAAGAGGAGAACCAAGGCAGAAAGGGAGCAGAAACAACATAAATACAGAAAATTAGCCCCCCGACATTCAGAGAGAGCAGACAGAATTTGCTGTCTTCACCACAAAACACACAGTTCAACACAACCTTAGACCCTCAGACCGCTTCCATCACACATCTCCACACTACTGTTCTATATAGTGCTCTAATGAAGGGAAGAGTGATCAGGAGTGGGTTGCCCTGGGTTTGCGTAGGTTTATGCTTTCATATAGTTTCGGTGTGAAGTCTGTACTGAGAACTATTTACACTAGTTAGTTTCCAACTATCCTTTTTTTACATTTGATTGCACTGCAAATCCATAAGTCACGTCTTAACTAGTAACAATGAATGCGTTCGTCGCTTTAATATGACGATAACATGCTCAGGACCAATCAGTAAACTTGTTGCCATGGAAACGACGTGTACAGGTTAAACTGAATAAAACTGTTTATTCTTTAATATTTCCCTGAAATATGCAGGATAACCGACACAACGGCCGATCGGTTTAGCCGCTGGGGTTCAAAGCAGGCCGATGAGAAGAGCTGTGAGTAAAATCACAGCGTTTAGTGTCACAGTGTCACACTGGGGACTATTTCTGTTCATTTCAGTTCAACTGACTTCAGTCAAGTCAACACAATGTCAAATGAACTTGCTCAGACCTCCTGTGTGCTCATACATACTGTGCTCTGAAATAGTTTACACAAACACATCTGAAAACACAAAAGTTGTAACGATGACTGTCACCCACCCACACACACACACACACACACACACACACACACACACACACACACAGCTTGTAAGTTTCAATAAGTCTGTTGTGGTGATGTCAGCATTAACCACTAGCAGCTATCTGCTACATCGCTCCAGTGTTAACACAGGATCATGAGACTGGAAGATATCACACACACACACACACAGACACACACACACACACACACACACACACACACACGCACACACACACACACAGCGCTGAGTCATACTGAATCAATGTGTGTGTGGGTGTGTGTGTGATAATGATTACTAGACAATGACTAAACCACATGATGTATCAGGTAATCTGTCTCTCTCTCTCTGTCTCTCCCTCTCTCTGTATCTCTCTCTGTCTCTCCCTCTCTCTGTATCTGTCTCTCTCTCTCTCTCTCTCTCACTCTGTATCTATCTATCTATCTATCTATCTATCTATCTATCTATCTATTTACTTGCATCTCTCCTCTTTCCCTTCATATCTCTCTCTCCCTCTTTCCTTCTCTCCATCTCTCTCTGTCTGTTTCCTTCTCTCCACCTTTCTCTCTCTCACACTCTCCCTCTCTTCCATACCTCTGAAACTTCACTGAGTCACTACCGGTCTCATAAAGACACCCAAAGTTATGGAGACAGAACCAGAGACACACACACACACACACACACACACACACACACACACACACCTACATACACAAACTCACACACATACACACACACACACCTACATACACAAACTCACACACACACATCCCAGTTATGTGGAGTCATCAGGTTGTTTGGTAAACGTTGGAAACACACACTCCAGCAGCGCTGCTGTGTCTGATCCACTCAAACCAGCCCGACACACACTAACACACCACCACCACGTGTCAGTGTCACTGCTGAGAATGATCCACTACCCAAACAGTACCTGCTCTGTGAGGGTCCATGGGGGTCCTGACCACTGAAGAACAGGGTAACAGAGTATCAGAGAAACAGATGGACTACAGTCTGTAACTGTAGAACTACAGAGTGCGGCTATACAGTAAGTGGAGCTGATAAAGTGGACAATGAGCGTAGAAACAATGAAGGTGTGCTAAATTAAGTAGACACACACACACACACACACACATTTATATATGTCAATATTTTTATATATAACACTATATACTAAATGCATTACATATGTAAGTTTATATAATTAAATATCTCTACATTGGTAGAAATAAAGGTTCTGTACAGGTATGTTTTTTGTTTAACAGTCTAAACGTTCCCTCAAAGGTTCTACAGTGGTTTTAGGGTCTGATTGTGGAGCTTAAATCAGTTCCTCCAGGTGAAAAGTTGGTATTTGTACCTTTTCATAACCGAATGATTTAAAACAGAGCAGTAGAATAAAAGCCTGGAGGTGAGGCGAGGCGGGGTGTGTGGAGTCAGTACAGCTTAGAACAGATCAATTCAGTGGAATATGGTTCCGTTATGTTCCCTGACTAAAGGCACTGAGATGGACCCATAGGGTACCAACCCAGTCACAAGAGGGGCACTGACCCAGTGACGAAAGGGGCACTGACCCAGTGACGAGAGGGGCACTGACCCAGGGACAGTACATTTAATTCTGTAACATTAAAACTGTAACATTAACCTCAGTCAAAAGAATGTTTTTGTTCTTTCAGTTAAAAAAAATGAAACAGAGCTTTTTTACAAACTTTACAGACTCATCGCTGGTTTTACAATAAAGTCCCAACATTTCAGTCCCAAAAACGACCCTCCAGAAAACACACGCAGGCACCAAAACACTGGGCAGGGAAGCTGAAGCAACACTTACACACATGTTGAAGGGTCTCACACTCGTTCACACCATCTCGCTCCCTCCTTCTCTCTTTTTCTCTCCTTCTTCTCCATCTCCGTTCACATTCTCACTAAGCCCAGTCTACCTGAGAGCCTACGCTCGCGGCGCTGTGGACAGACGACAGACAGATGAAAAAGCGAGGGATGATGCCCCTTTAAGAAGGTAAACTCCTCCACACGTCTCTTTTTTTCTCTCCTTCCAGAACAAGCCGACTGTCTTCTGCTTCCTCTTCTCCTAAATCACTTCTCCTCTCCTCCGATTCCTCTCCCCCTCTTTCCTTTACTGCCCTCCTTCTTTTCTTTTCTCTTTTT
>NC_051214.1:4837551-4845051 GCF_015220715.1 Pygocentrus nattereri
AGGGGTGTGAGTCTGAGTTGAGTCTTTAGCGGTGCGAGTCTCAGTTGAGTCTCTGGGGATGCCAGTCTGAGTTGAGTCTCTGGGGATGCCAGTCTGAGTTGAGTCTCTGGGGATGCCAGTCTGAGTTGAGTCTCTAGGGGTGCGAGTCTGAGTTGAGTCTCTGGGGATGCCAGTCTGAGTTGAGTCTCTAGGGGTGCGAGTCTGAGTTGAGTCTCTAGGGGTGCGAGTCTCAGTTGAGTCTCTAGGGGTGCGAGTCTGAGTTGAGTCTCTGGGGATGCCAGTCTGAGTTGAGTCTCTGGGGATGCCAGTCTGAGTTGAGTCTTTAGCGGTGCGAGTCTCAGTTGAGTCTCTAGGGGTGCGAGTCTCAGTTGAGTCTCTAGGGGTGCGAGTCTGAGTTGAGTCTCTAGGGGTGCGAGTCTGAGTTGAGTCTCTGGGGATGCCAGTCTGAGTTGAGTCTCTAGGGGTGCAAGTCTGAGTTGAGTCTCTAGGGGTGTGAGTCTGAGTTGAGTCTCTAGGGGTGCGAGTCTCAGTTGAGTCTCTAGGGGTGCGAGTCTGAGTTGAGTCTCTGGGGATGCCAGTCTGAGTTGAGTCTCTAGGGGTGCGAGTCTGAGTTGAGTCTCTAGGGGTGCGAGTCTGAGTTGAGTCTCTGGGGATGCCAGTCTGAGTTGAGTCTCTAGGGGTGCAAGTCTGAGTTGAGTCTCTAGGGGTGCAAGTCTGAGTTGAGTCTCTAGGGGTGCAAGTCTGAGTTGAGTCTCTAGGGGTGTGAGTCTGAGTTGAGTCTCTGGGGATGCCAGTCTGAGTTGAGTCTCTGGGGATGCCAGTCTGAGTTGAGTCTCTGGGGATGCCAGTCTGAGTTGAGTCTCTAGGGGTGCAAGTCTGAGTTGAGTCTCTAGGGGTGCGAGTCTGAGTTGAGTCTCTAGGGGTGCGAGTCTGAGTTGAGTCTCTGGGGATGCCAGTCTGAGTTGAGTCTCTAGGGGTGCGAGTCTGAGTTGAGTCTCTAGGGGTGCGAGTCTGAGTTGAGTCTCTGGGGATGCCAGTCTGAGTTGAGTCTCTAGGGGTGCAAGTCTGAGTTGAGTCTCTAGGGGTGCGAGTCTGAGTTGAGTCTCTAGGGGTGCGAGTCTCAAGTCTCTGAGGTACAAGTCTGAGTTAAGTCTGTAGGGGTAGGATGTCTGAGTTGAGTCTCAAGTCTCTACGGTGAAAATTGGAATTGAGTCTTGAGTCTCTGGGGTGCAATTCTGAGTTGAATCTGGAGTCTCTGGGCCGTGAGCCTGAGCTGAGTTTCAAGTCTCTGCGGTGCAAGTCTAAGTTGAGTCTCAGGTCTCTGGGGTGTGAGTTTGTGTCAAGTTTCAAGTCCGAGTTGAATCTCGACTCTGGTGTGCAAGTCCGAGTTGAGTCTCAAGTCTCTGAGGTGCGATTCTGAGTTGAGTCGCTATCTCTCTAATAAAGAATGTCTGCAGACTGGATGTGCTCCAGTACAGAGTGCAGTGCCGTGTCACTCTGTGTGATAAGAGTGCTACTATTATAAGCAAAACCACTCCAACAACAGCGCTGCTTTAAAGCTCTGAATCGCCATCTGGGTATTTTTATAGACAGATATATCTCACCCTCTGATTCTGCTGTCTGGGCTATGTGTGTGTGTGTGTGTGTGTGTGTTCTTTATCACTATAATAATACATGAGACATACAAGCAGGAAATGAGTCAAATGTATCAGCTCATGCACCACTACAGGAAGCTAGTAAGTAAGTAAGCATCCAATGTTTTCACATCCCCCATTCTGCCTTTTCGGTCTTTTTAGCATATTAAAACATTGATATTTGTCTTTGGTTTATTCTTTTTATTTATTTATTTATTTTTTTCTATAATGAACATTCCAGGTTAAACTCAAATAAACCGGCTAAGTGATGCACATACCTGATGAAGACGCATTTTTCATTGCTTTTTTGAAGCAGCTATAACTGACCATTTTCAAAATAGTGATCAACAAGTCTCTCGTCCAATTCTCTAAAAGTCACAACTTCCATTGAGAGGTTCTGCAGTCCGTATTTATGACCACTGTTTCTGTGAACACTGACATTCACAAAAGCTAGGGGGCGCAATCGGACAATGGTACCTTTCATAAGCACACACACACACACACACACACATACTGTGCTCTGTCAGCTTCTTCAGTGTTTATTCTCATTCAGCTGGAAACAGGAGGATAAAAAGAGGAGTCGCTCTTAAAAATTAAAGACAACACACACACACACACACACACACAAACACACACACACACACACGTATGCTTTTCATCAAGGAATACAAAGAAATCCAGCTCTGCAGGCTGGCTGAATGTAGCATTGTCCATTATCCCATACCACACACACACTGCTCCCTTTCACACTGTTAAACCTAAAACCAGACCAGGAGAAACAGCTTCTCTTAGATCAGCCTACAAGTGGCAACTTCACTCGTTTATCACTGTTTATATTTATATATCGTCCAGTCTAAAGGGGAAATCCACCAATTTTACTCCAGTGCAGAGAAGCTTACTGCGTTAAACTTGACAGAATTCTCAAACTTGCTTATGTAGTTTATGACACTGACACTAAGAAGTGAGTTGAATCAGATGTGCTTGAGCAGGTAAATCACCAAATTGTGCTGGACACCAGCCCTCCAGGACTGGAGTCGTGCACCACTGTGTTCAGCTCCTCACTGTTCAGCGGCTCCAGAGCGTCCAATTCTATTGGTCAATGCATTTCTACAGAACGGACCATCTAGTGAACCTTTGTTCTTTTTGTCAGCTCATCTCTGGAAAATAGTGCTAGATTGAAGTCTGTTCCATCATATATCTGTATGAACTAGCTTAAGACACATATGTCAAACATATGCCATTAGTGAACCACACCTTTAAAAGGCCAGTCATCTAGCAGTGCTTGTAGTAGCTCATGCTTTAGTAGGTGCTTGTAGTAGGTCATGCATTACTAGATATATGTATATGTATATGTATGTATATGATTGTAAGACAGAGCTCACCACAGGTGTATATGACACTAAGGTATTTCCTCGTGCCGGAGTAACAGGGGTCTCCAAACACCTGAGTAGAGGCACGGATTACACATGCCCGTTTCCCCTGGCAACGTGATGTCATGACCTGTAGCGCCACCTCTGACTGGCAGTCTGTGGAGACGGAAAACAAGTGCTGTTAGATGTATAATCATTATAACATACACGGCACTAAAGCAAGTCCCACCCTTCATGTAATTAATTTCCAATCAAAAAGGCCGTTATTTATCAATTTCTCAATCACCATATAATTACATGGTAATAATATGTAATATTCCAAGCTGATGAGCAGGACTGATCGACAGTTAGATGAAATATTAAGGGGGGTCACAGATACTGAAACGAACGCTCACATACTCGGATACTTGGATCATTTTCCTCAATAACTAAAAGATCAAGTCTAATATTTTTGTCTCATTTGTTTAATTTGGTTCTCTTTATCTACTATTAGGACTGCTGAAGTTTTAGATCAAATATATGCAGAAACATAGAAAAGTCTAAAGGAATGTGCCGCTGCTGTTGGAAGAAAACCTCGTTTTTCAGTTTTTGACATAAAGGATAAATGTCCACTGACTTGCATTAAAAATAAAGTAGGTTTTTTTCCCTTTTCTTGTAAAGTTGTCATTTTGGAGATATGAGGTTTTCTTCTGACAACAGCGTTTTATATATATATATATCGCTGTTGTCAGAAGAAATCTTGTGTCCCCAAAATAGTAACTTTACAGGAGAAGGAAAAAACATACTTTACTTTCAATGTAAGTCAATGGAACCAGAATTTTTCCCATGTCATTTTGGGTCATTTCTTTTAGGCCATTCAAAATAAAATTTACAAACAATATAAAGAGTAACAGATACTTTCAAATTACGTCGAAAACTGAAAAATGCCAAAAATGGAGATACAAGGTTTTCTTCCGACAGCAACAATATATACACACATACATATATACATGCAGACATACATACGGGCGTGTGTGTGTGTGTGTGTGTGTGTGTTTGTGTGTAATGTTCCCCCTTAGATAAAGGCAGGAGATCCAGGGGTCCATGGACACAGGGAATTATAGTAAACTGAGACGCTGGTGCTGTCGTCCAGCTGCTCGCACGCGGTCACTCAGGTTTGTGGACGGTGGAGTGGAGGGATGCCAGACTGTCTCAGAGTGCTGCCGTGTCTGTGTGTCCTTCTGGTTCTCTCCTGTTAGTTAAGCTGTCATAGTCAGATCTGCCGGAGTCGTTAGCCAACTCTGGAAATGTTCACGTTCCCTGTTTTACGTACAAACTAATTCCCTCTTCCTGCCTTTTTTCTGAGTATACGACCGCCCACATGTCCAGCCGGACACTGAAGGACGACCATCGAGCCCTCTTGCTACCCACTTCAGACCAGCTGCCCACGCCCCAGCTACCACCACCTGCCTTAGACTAGCTGCCCACCCTACACTGATGTTCTCATAGACTCCCAGCTATTACTACTACTAACAATACTGCTATTAATATTAGTAGTATAATCACTTGTAGGTAGTCTGACCAGAGGAGGACGGGTCCCCCCCGATGAGCCTGGCTCCTCCCAAGGTTTCTTCCTCAGCTCTGAGGGAGGTTCTCCTTGCCACTGTCACCCCTGGCTTGCTCACCTGGAGCATTTACATTCTTGATAAAACTCTGTCTTTTCTGGAATTCTGTGAAGCTGCTCTGTGACAACATCAGTTGTAAAAAGCACTACAAATAAATTTGATTTGATTTGATATATACCACATACAAATTTTTAATATTTAGCTTGTTAGTGTGTTCACTCTTTGCCTTTATGACTGCTTGACTCCCCCCTCTCTCTAAAAACCAGGTTTAAATGCTGTTTAAATGCTGTTTATCTGGGGCATTTTGTGGGTTACCAGGTCTTGCGTGGTTGTTAGGAGCCCCACTTTCTTTGTATCTTTTAATTATTGCCCCCCTTCCCAATTCAAGTGGATTATCTTCTATCTAATCTCCTCAGAAATATCTCCTGAAAAAGAAATAACTTGTACTTAATTGCCAAATTGACTGGGAATCAAATTTTTGAAAGTTGATGGTTGAAAGGTTTGCATAGTCCTGTGTACACATGAATATATATGTAATATACATGAGGTACATTCTTGTTACCTATCACTACTTTTCCATATGTGATGTCCAAAAATGCATAGATAGCACGAGTTATCAACCCCTTAAATGGCCAGGGCCCACCAACCCCCCCAAAGTTTTATTACACACATCTATAAACTAAGAATAGCGCAGCCAGTTTGCACTGAAGTCCCTGTAGTTACTGGATTATAAGCCTCGGTATGCAATAAGGGGTTAATCTGTGCATGTTCAGACATCCTTCAACAGACAAGTGTTTTGTTTCGGAGACATTTGATCTTACACAGAAAGCAGAACCACAAGCCCGTCACAGTGATTGATTGGCCATTCACACACTCCATTCACACACACACACACACACTTATACGCACTCTGAGCATGACAGGGACACAGCCACTGACCTCCAAACCAGCTTTACCATCAAAGAGGTTTGGGAGGCTGTCTCTATTGGCTGCACATCGTTTTTTATTTTTATTCTAACTTGAGCATTTTATTCTTGCTTTAGTGTTTAAAACATGCATTTAGTCTCTGTTGAAAAGGGTTTGATACTGTAGTAAAACAAACAACGTTGGTTTGTAATCACCCTTGCAGGCAAAGCGTCCACATATAGAAACACTGAAGTAATCATTACATCACTGAGAAACCAAAAGATGGAGGGAACTAAATTTGTTCGTTTAAAATGAGATGTAATCTGTAATGACCAGTAACAAGTCAGCAGCACAACACCGCCCTCTAGTGAGCAGAACGGTAATGCAAATCAAGCAAAGGCAAAACAACTGACAGACCAAAAAGACTTGACGAGGTCATTTACTCTACACAGACAGTGGAGGGAATTAGGGGGGTGTCAATACGTAAAGACCAAAGACATCCCATCTATTTGAGTGTATTAATGTAAAAAATTTAATATACAATTTTTTGCTGGAGTGATTCAAGTTTACTCAGACCCAGCCCTCTCACTGGCTAAGTCTTACTAGGCTTACTAAGGCTTTGTTTTTCTATCCGTTGTGTCACTACAGTGATTTGCATGTTGCTACAGCTATTTTAGCAAAATACCCAAATAGCCACCAGCATAAGTTGACAAACGATCACAGAGCTGTAAAGAAATGTTGAAAATGATTTAGTGCTTCTATCTTTTTGTCATTACTGACTCCAGACGAGACATCAAAAATGTAAAATTGTACCGACTAACATGTTAGAATGATGTTAGACTTTTTTCCACAGCAAAAAGTTAAATTTTATTGAAAAAATTGAACTTTTGAACTCTGAATCTAATCTTTTAGCACTGATTCCAAACTTTTGAACAGGGATTCGAAACTTTATTTTAGCTGTGTTTCCAAACTCTTGAACAAGAACTCCAAACTTCTAAATAGTGATTCCAAATGAGTCCAAATTCCAAAATGATTTAGTGCTTCTTTCTTTTGAACCAACTACAAACAAAACAAAAAAATTATTTTGAGTTTTAAACTGTAATTGACTATAATAACCGATATAATAATAATTACATAAAAACGGATATTGGACAGCTCTTTCACACCTGAGCTACGCACTTTACTCCACAACCACCCTGTGCCCCCCAAAATGTGATCTTGCACAATTTCAAAAAGCAGAAGGCACATGACCCCCCTCCCCCCTGTCCCCCCGCCCCCTATTCTGGCACCAGCGCTGGTGAGTGTCAGTGTTTGAAGGTGAGTGGATGTGGTTTGGAGCACTGATGGATGGTGTAGAACTGAGGGGGTCTGTCTAAACGCTTCCCCAGACCAGAGGAACAGGCACCCCGTCTCCGGTTCCCCTGAGGGGGTTTAACCTGCTGGTGTCACGCTGAAATTCTGCCCCCTGGGAAGGAAGTGCGGAGAGAGACAAACATAGACCCCATTAACCTGTCCTTTGAGCGCGGTCGCCACGGTGATTAGTCAAGCAGGAGACCCAAGGCGACTCTCTCTCTCTCTCTCTCGCTCACACACACACACACACACACACAAACACACACACACACAGGTTTGTTTTTAGAGCTTGGGGAGTAATAATGTGATCCGACATAAATTAAATCATCAATATCTGAACAAAAGCTCATATCTTCCCAAAAGTACTTCCAAAAAACCTTCTGAACAGTGATTCCAAACTTTTCAACAGGGATTCTAAACTTCTGAACAGTGATTCCAAACTTTTCAACAGGGATTCTAAACTTCTGAACAGTGATTCCAAACTTTTCAACAGGGATTCTAAACTTCTGAACAGTGATTCCAAACTTTTCAACAGGGATTCTAAACTTCTGAACAGTGATTCCAAACCTTTTGAACAGTGATTCCAAATCAGTTTAAAATAAACACACACAAACAATACACATACAGTCATAT
>NC_051214.1:4850051-4887551 GCF_015220715.1 Pygocentrus nattereri
TGTTAAGAAAATGATTAAATGCATTACAATAAATTTCATTATTATTTCATTCAATTTTAATTATTTAGACAACGACTCAATGCTTCACAACAAATTTCACTATGATTCGATTCAATTATGATTCTTTAGACAATGACTCAATGCTTCACAACAAATTTCACTATGATTCGATTCAATTATGATTCTTTAGACAATGACTCAATGCTTCACAACAAATCTCACTATGATTCGATTCAATTATGATTCTTTAGACAATGACTCAATGCTTCACAACAAATTTCACTATGATTCGATTCAATTATGATTCTTTAGACAATGACTCAATGCTTCACAACAAATTTCACTATGATTCGATTCAATTATGATTCTTTAGACAATGACTCAATGCTTCACACAAATTTCACTATGATTCGATTCAATTATGATTCTTTAGACAATGACTCAATGCTTCACAACAAATCTCACTATGATTCGATTCAATTATGATTCTTTAGACAATGACTCAATGCTTCACAACAAATTTCACTATGATTCGATTCAATTATGATTCTTTAGACAATGACTCAATGCTTCACAACAAATTTCACTATGATTCGATTCAATTATGATTCTTTAGACAATGACTCAATGCTTCACAACAAATTTCACTATGATTCGATTCAATTATGATTCTTTAGACAATGACTCAATGCTTCACAACAAATCTCACTATGATTCGATTCAATTATGATTCTTTAGACAATGACTCAATGCTTCACAACAAATTTCACTATGATTCGATTCAATTATGATTCTTTAGACAATGACTCAATGCTTCACAACAAATTTCACTATGATTCGATTCAATTATGATTCTTTAGACAACGACTCAATGCTTCACAACAAATTTTACTAGGATTCGATTCAATTATGATTCTTTAGACAACGACTCAATGCTTCACAACAAATTTCACTAGGATTCGATTAAATTATGATTCTTTAGACAATGACTCAATGCTTCACAACAAATCTCACTATGATTCGATTCAATTATGATTCTTTAGACAACGACTCAATACTTCACAACAAATCTCACTATGATTCGATTCAATTATGATTCTTTAGACAACGACTCAATGCTTCACAACAAATTTCACTAGGATTCGATTCAATTATGATTCTTTAGACAACGACTCAATGCTTCACAACAAATCTCACTATGATTCGATTCAATTATGATTCTTTAGACAACGACTCAATGCTTCACAACAACTTTCACTAGGATTCGATTCAATTATGATTCTTTAGAAAATGACTCAGTGCATCATGAGTTCACTATGACTCAATTCAGTTATGACTCTTTAGAAAAATGACTCGATACATCACAACAAATCTCACCATGTTTCATTTCAGTTATGATTCTTTTGCAAATGACTCGATACATCACGAGAAAACAACAGCAAATCCAAGCTCAATTATGAGCATAAGAATAGAAATTGTACACCATCAAATTTTAAGTGGGTACTGTAGTGTGATGCTTAAAATTTTCATCACTTCAGATCAATCAGAACAAGCTCTGTTCCAGCTTCATTGCCACTTTCATTGTGGTTTTTGGACATGAATGGGCAAAAGGATGCCATAGCAACGTTTCTGTCTGTTGTGTTTTGTTGTTTGTCCTGTGTTGTGTTCTGCTGTGCTGAGTACAAAGCTGTGGTGTGGTCACTAATGATCGAGTCCACTTCACTACGACAGGAAACTGCGAAGGACAAAGCAGCGGGGCGTGCTCATCCTGAAAAACTTTATTTATGAATTTATTTATAACTCCTTCAACCTTTCAGAGCCAAACACAGGGTGATTGTTCACTCACACGCACACACACCACACACACAGTGTAGACAGCCTGCCATGGCTTGTCATGTCATGTGTGTGTGTGGCCCACCTGAGAGAGAAACACACACAGTGGCATGCCCAACTCCTCTCATTTAGAGCAGAGATGCTAAACAACTGAATTTTCTTCTCATTTCTACAATGATGTGCTGTGGTCAAGGCATAGATAATCAAGTTATCCACTCTTGGGCACAAATGTTTGGTGGGCCACTGGCTTTTTTTGGGTGGTCAGTGATCTTTTATGGTGTGATATGCGGTGTTGGGCACGTGACAGTTATACGCATGGCCTTTTTTTTCAGTTCTGACCAAACAATATAAACCACCATTCAAGTGGTTCAAGAAACGGTTTTTCATAGAACTCAGGGTTCTAAATAGAACCATTGCCTTTACTAAAGAACCATCTTTTTTGAGGGTGCACTTTTTATACCATATCTAATTTGTAAAAAGTCAGGGAAATTAATTTGTCAATGATTCATCTTTAGCAACCGTTCCTGGTCTTTTAGCATTAAGAAACTTGAACATATGGTCTCTGGTCTCTCTAAATCAGGGTGGGCCCAAAGTGTGGCCCACCTCCTCACACAATGCGAGAACAGACATTTTCATACTTGATGTAACAAAAATGTATTTTTGAAGTTATGAATGTTATAAAAGGCACTTCTACAATGTCCTATTTGAAACCTACTGACTTCCTTTAATTGTATACTGTTTTTGTCATTTTGGCCCTCGTCCCACCACAAACATCGCACTTTGGCCCCCAAGACAAAAACTTTAGGCATGCCTGCTCTAAACTGTGCCCTGCGGCAGCCACGCCTGAGAGCAGCGGTCATTAATATATCGCTGCTGTCGGAAGAAAACCTCGTTTCTCCATTTTTGACGTTTTATAGTTTTTGACATAATTTGAAAATACCTGTTACCCTTTACAATGTTTGTAAATTTCATGATGAATGGGCTACAAGAAATGGCCCAAAACGACTTGGAAAGACGTCTGGTTCCATTGACTTACATTAAAAGTAAAGTAGGTTTTTTCCTTCTCCTGTAAAGTTACTATTTCGGAGATACGAGGTTTTCTCCCGACAGCAGTGATATGCTAAATACACTAAATCAGCACCCTCAAAATGATGTTTTCTTCACAGAAGAACAAATGACAGAACAAAACAGATCATACAAAGGATGAATTACAGTGTTCTGTGTTTTATACTCTTCACAGCGATCAGGAAACTCTATTAAACGGATATAAAAAAAAGAGTTAAATAGGCCTCCTTTAAAAATTCATTTACCTCCCAGCCACACACACACGGCTTGGCAGGACCATTATCTTTCTTGTCAATTGGGCATCAGGACAAGTCCAAACAGAGAGTAAGCGAGGGAGAGAGAGAGAGAGAGAGGGAGAGAGACTATGATGAAAGAGAAAAAGGAAGATGCTATCAATCAGTGCTGCAAGACTTAAAAAAACCTTGCGGCTGTCTGTCGAAAGGAAAAGAAAGCGTTCATGTTTTCTTTTCATGCGCCCCCACAGCCCATCCCTCGCTTTCTTCCTGCTTTCTTCTCAGGATTACTGAGCAAACGGCTTAAGTGTTTCAGCCAGAGGGGCAGAGAGAGAGAGAGAGAGAGAGAAAGAGAGAGAGAGAGAGAAATTGTATGGTTGAAATTGAAGTAATACATACAGTAATAAAGTCTGTATCTCATAATTAAAGGAGATAATAAATTACAGCAACAACCCACTTAACACAGTACAAATTAGGCTAATTGATACAATTTTTAAAAATAGATATTTTCCAGTTGCTGTAAATCATATACATATATATCAACTAGAAAATATATATTTACAAAATAATATATACATATAGTTTTGTACGTTTTTGATATAATTTGAAAATGCCTGCCTTTACATTGTGTGGAAACCTCATGATAAATGGACCAAAAGGCCAATTACTTGGAAAAAAGTCGGGCTCCATTGACTTGCATTCAAAGCCTGCAGCCACACTGCAGTTAAAGTCGGTTGCACTTTCTACTGCTCGCAATCCAAGACCTCCCAAACAACAAGAATTCAGTGATGTTGAGGTCTTGACTCAGGGGTGGGGTATGGACTTAAGGGTGGGGTCTAGACTCAGGGGATGGGGTCTGGACTCAATTTCCTTTGACTGTCTCCCTGCTTACTCAAGAGGATTATTTTAGTATTGTATTGTATTTAGTATTGTATAACACTGCTGCCATTCCTTTAGCTGAGTGTGTATAAGCAGTCAAGGCTGGCTGTGGCTCCCAAATCAAGATATGAAGAAATAAATCAGTTTGATCAGAAATGTCGATCTATACCAAATCAATGTTATTCTAACACCTATAATTACCTTGTAAATACTGCAGCAGCCAACATATTCTAGTTTACTAGAATCCTGTATTATTAATCTGTGGAAGGTTCAGCGATATTTTGTGTTTTTTACCATCAGCTACAACATCAAACACATTTACAGCATTTGGCAGATGCTCTTATCCAGAGCGGCTTACAATTTGGTCATTTTTTACACAGGTAGGTAAAAGTAGTGTTAGGCGTCTTGCCCAAGGACTCCTTATTAGTATAGCATCCAGGAGGGGATTGAACCCCTGTCTACAGTGTAGAAGGCAAACGTGTTACCCACCACACTAACCAACCATCAAACACCATCGTGCTCACAGAGGGGATTATAGAAGCCCGTTTCCACCACTGGAGAAAAAGTAAGTCATAGTAACGAGACGGTTTTTACATAATTATGATTTAGCATCTCATAATAATAATAATAATATTCAATCTCATAATTATGACTTAGCATCCCACAATTATGACTTACATTTTCCTAATTATGACGTTATATCTTCTATAATGAGTCATTCTGACTTGTCACAATTCCAACTTATCATTGTCATAATAATAATATTCAATCTCATAAGCATGACTTAGAATCTCATCATTGTGACTTTTTCATAATTATGTATTAGACCTTAATGTGACGCTCAGTCCACTGTGCATGCGCCGTCATTCAGAGTAACCATGGCAGCAGCGCCGAGCAGAAGTTAAAGCCTGTAGCAGCAGGAAAAGCAGCTCAGCTCACATTTTCACCTTTGTCTGGCTCTAATAATGAAGCACACATTCACATTAATGACAGATTTGAGGTCACTTACCTAAACGAGCAGTGAGGCTTGTAATGTGAACGCAGCCAAAAAGGCTTACACTGTTATTATTACAACAGTTATGAACTAACAGTGTATAAACGGAGGCTCTACGAACATCATCGCTGTGTTTACCAGTGGTATGTCAACAATACGGCAGTGGTGAGAAGTGTGAGTACTATCCATACCTAATGTCTTCACAAATATTCTAATTCTAACCAGATATCAGAATAATTAACAAAAATAATGTAGCCCCCATTTATAATGCCTTCGTGGGCTGGAGGTTAGGGACCTGGCCCTGTGACCGGAAGGTCGCCGGTTCGATCCCCAGTGCCGACAGTCCATGACTGAGGTGTCCTTGAGCAAGACACCTAACCCCCAATTGCTCCCCGGGTGCCGTGGATAGGGCTGCCCACTGCTCCGGACAAGGGTGCTCACTGCCCCCTGGTGTGTGTGTGCTCACTAGTGTGTATGTGGTGTGTCACTTCACGGATGGGTTAAATGCGGAGGTGGAATTTCCCTGTTGTGGGACTAATAAGGATCATTTAATATTAATATTAATACCTGCTTCCCGTGAAGTATTCTTGCAATTACAGGCAATGCACCCCCACCCCCACCCCCAACCCCCACAGAATAAGGCCTTGAGTGCTCCTCAGTTAGCCTAATGGGAACAGCGTAAACAGTCTGAACAATCAGGCCGAGGCTGGTCACCATGGAGAGCCCATTTAAACACATTACCAGAGTTAGCCCACTCAGACAGAGGACAGGGGTCAGAAAAGGGAAGTGTAACTTTTCAGACGGGCCTGTTCGCCTGGCAGACTGATAATGGATAAAGCCTGGAACTGATAACAGCCCCCCAGCTTAGCTAGAGGTGTGGTATAGTGAAGCTGGCATTGTTAGACTTTATGTCTGTGCAATTAAACTGTTAAACAAAGTCATTCAGAGTGGTTTGCCGTGAAATGCTCAACTCAAGAGAAAATTACTGAGGATTATTCTCAGTGGTGGCAATAAGAACATCCAAGGCCTATAAAAGCTACTTTATGGAAAACTATTACATCATGAAATGGTTATAAATATGCAGCCTGATGCCTGAGACATTGTTTTACGAACGCTTTGAGAAGGACAAAGAGGTGATTTGACACTATTTTACCATCATTAACATTCCATACAGCGACTCGTGTAGGTTCACTGGTGGTTTTGGACAGTAAATGGATCTGCTGTATTGTGTTGTAGTCATGGCGACCCCTGGTTCCTATCAGCACCACTGTAAAGAGTCAGTTTCTCTACTATAAACCATTTCACTCAAACCTCTCTGAGTGGCTTTGCTAAGCGGTTCAGCTGATTCATCCGACCAAACCAACCAAGTTTTATGTTCACCTGCCAAAGTTGATTCACTAGCACTGGAGCCTGAACTTGGCCGCAAAAGCACAAAAACACACCGCTAAGCAAAGATTTTAGACGAATTCAATCTTGAGCTTCCATTATTTTATCATTATCACGTCATCTGTCAGAAACGGCCTTATTAAATCACATCTCTCCACGGTCGCCACAGCGACATGCGGGGTGCCTGGTCGAGGCTGTGGGGTCTACAGCTTCATTATAGATCTGCTGACATATACCCATCTGTTCGCCCATTCAGCCAGGAGCGTTTCAACCCTCCGGCACAAAACAAACCGATCAGAACCGAGTAAGAAAAATAGCCTGTTTAAGGGATAAAGAGAGGTCAGAAGATGGGCTTGTCTAAAACAAACGTACACCAACTTCGTAAGTGGACCTCAGAGAAAAAAGGATATGGGCCTTTAAAAGAAATGAAGGTTGTTTTCATCCACTTGTATCGATATCAGCATTCAGACATTAGCCCTGGTGTTACTCAACACTGGATCATGGAATCACGGAACTGAGGTTCATATTTAAATACATTTTTTCTGTGTAGAAAAGATGGAAGTGGGTCGTACTGAAGGAGTCATTCAGAAAGAGCCAATCATTCACAAAGAGATATCTAGCGGAGACCGCAGCAATAAACTAGCCGCAACATCATATTCAGCACGAGCTAATCTTCAGACAGCGTTTGAAATCTCTCTTTTATTACTCTTATTTAGTGGAAAGATAAGAAGGAGTGATAAACCAGCAGAGTGTGCGAGTGTGTCTGTACCCCATAGTAACCCATTACCAGGAGAAACTCGCTGGCATTCACCACAGCATTCCACACCAGAGTGTGTGTGTGTGTGTGTGTGTGTGTGTGTGTGTGTGTTTGAACTTGGCAGTCTGCCCATAGAGACCACACACAGGCCGAATGGCATGGCAGCATGGCTGGTTTGGACCCCACATAAACGTCTAATATATGAGGTAACTGAGCTTCGGTGTCCTAACCAAAACAGAAAAACCAAGAAAACCTCCATCTGTCAGTCTCTGGATCATTCTACCAAATTAGTTCTGCAGTGCCACAGTATAAAGAAAAATATTTAAGTAAATAAATAGCATTCAGACCTTAGATGTTTATTATGTTACGATCTATGATCTATTTCGACCTAAGGCATTAATTGAGATATTAATAAGCTAAAAAAATACACACAAATCAGGGTCTGTCCCAAACCCTGGCCTACAAATTTAGGCCCAATCCCATTCCTTATTTTTACCCCTACCCCTTGTTTCTGAGTGTCCCTTTGAACTGAAATTTAAGGGGTAGGTGATGAAATCTTCCCTCTGAAATGGGACACTCAAATAAAGAAGAGCATTACATCATTAACAGCTGCTAGCACTGCCCCATGACAGCAGAGGAGGGTGAAGTTCAGCATCCGTGATAATTCACTGGTGATAGGAATCTGAAATCAGCTGTTCGCCAGCTTTTTGTGCAAATTTTCCTGTTCCACCTTAAATGGAGCAGCAGTTCCATTCTGGCACTTCAGGCATCAGAATTGGACTATTTAAGGTGGAATCTAGCTAGGTATCAAGACATCAGCTTACTACTACCGATTTATACGCTTGTTATGAAGAAAAGGATGATAATATGTTGAAATGACAATAAACTAGATAATGCTGCGGTTATGATCATTTTTAACTGAAAAAATATGTATATTTGTGGGTTTCTTTGGTTGCTCGCGCAGCCATCTTGCCAGTTTTTCTTTTTTTTCCTCATAACTTCGTTTGGAGTGTACCTCTGAAAAACCTCCGTTTGGAGGGTCATGTAGCCCTAACATCTCACCCTACCTCTCTATCTCCACAAGAATCTGGACACCTTACCCCAGATGTGAACGTGCAATATATCGTTATTGTCCGAAGAAAATCTCATATCTCCAAAAAAGTAACTTTACAGGAGAAGGAAAAAACCTTCTTTACTTTTATTGTAAGTCAGTGGAACCAGACGTCTTTCCAAGTCATTTTGGCACCTTCAAATGATGTCAAAAACTGAAAAAACAACAAAAATGGAGATTGGCCCTTCCCAGTCCTGCCCATGTGCGTCTGTTTACATGTCCATGTGCTTTCTTTGTTTCGATTCCCAGTCCAGCCCCCTTGTTTTCTGACTCTGCCCCAGATTGTTGCCACCTGTGTTTCAACCTGTGTCCTGTTATCCCTAGTTAGCCCTCATGTATTTAAGCCCTTTGTTTGCCCCTTGTTGTCGTTGGTCTTTATTTGAATGTGCTGTATGTATTGTTTGTATATTTGATATGTGCTGCTTGATTCTTGTTTGAGGTTCTGTGTTTCTGTTCGTCATGTCTGTCCCGCAATCCCTCCATGTTGGTTCATTGAACCTGGACTGTCTCGACCCTGAGTTTGGATTCGCCCGTAATAAATCTTGCTTTTCTCAGCACATGCGTCCCCCTCCACATCGCTCCTCATTACACTTTCGACAGAAGACTGCATCCCTGTCCCTCATGGCCACATGGTGAGCAATAAGATCTCATTGTAAATTTGTTCCAGAATCTGAAAAAAATCAGTTTGGCACATTAAAAATAGTTTCCTGCGATTAATTTTTTTTATTTTTAATGAAAAATAATAGGATTTATATGTATATACACCTGCTTAAAGCTGAGATTGCTGCTCGTATACTAGCTAGAGTTTTTGAGTTCTGTTTAAAATAAGCTTAAACTGTCTGAAACAGTCACTATAGTGTGAATGATTTACAAAACCAGAATCTGGGTTTCCATGCAAGCAAGTCAACACTTAGTGTTATTGTGCTTAAATATTACATATTACCAGGGCCTTTCCTGAAATCTGATTGGCCACAGATGCCACCCCAAATGTTCTGCCACGTCATTGGCTTCCACCTCGCTGTGGGGTGGGATTTGGTGCCTTTAAGAGGAGAGTTGTTTTGCTGTCATTCGCTGTAACTGCCACGAATGGCAGTAAAAATGAAACCTTAAATGTAGATTAGAGCTTTTTAGAGCTGTCACAGGACACAGTGGTCTCATATGAGAGGTTTTTAACCTGGAGGAGTGTGTATGTGCCTCAGAGGGACAATATTGCATGGGGCCCCTGTGTTATGATCAGATGACACGTCATGTGATATCAGGTTAAAAGGATGGAATGTGCAGGAACTCTTCACACCCAAAGCATAACCTTCCCATCATACACACACATGCGCACACACACACACGCGCACACAAATGATACTAAATATCTATAAGTGATGATAATATGCCCCAATATATAAATATATATATATATATATATATATATATATATATATATATATATATATATTTATGGAAGTAACTATACACCAATCAGGCATAACATTATGAGCACCTCCTTGTTTCTACATTCATTGTCCATTTTATCAGCTCCACTTACTATATAGGTCCAGCAGCACTGCTGTGTCTGATCCACTCAGACCAGCACAACACACACTAACACACCACCACCACGTCAGTGTTACTGCAGTGCTGAGAATGATTCACCACCCAAATAGGACCTGCTCTGTGAGGGTCCATGGGGGTCCTGACCACTGAAGAACAGGGTAACAGAGTATCAGAGAAACAGATGGACTACAGTCTGTAACTGTAGAACTACAGAGTGCAGCTATACAGTAAGTGGAGCTGATAAGATGGACAATGAGCACAGAAACAAAGAGGTGGCTGTAAGTATTAATAATATGTCATTTTGAGCAAAAAACCTGTTTCTCAACTTTTGGCATTTTTTAAAATAATTCAAATCATAAAGTTACCAGAAATTACTTTGAAAAATCGAGTTACATCAGTGATGATATGCAAGTATCTATGTGTAATAATAATGTGCCACATACATATTTGGAAAAAACGTGTGAATTCAGTGATTTTGACTGTGGCATCATTGAGTGTGTTTAAATGCATTAAATAATCCGATCATAATCGGATTTCTGCTGTTATTTGATTATTCAAATGGTCCTCAGCACAATCTGATTTCTTAGACTGGTGTGTCTGATCTTCTTAAAAACCCGCGGCATGAAGTTTAAGATTTACATTACATTTACGTCGTGTCTTCTTCAGTGAGTTTGTTGGCTGGTTGTAAAACAGAAATCTGATTACTGTCTGATTCATACAGACCTGGAGATTTCTATTATCTGACCACTCAAGTGCATGTAAACATGATCGGATTACTGACAAAATCTGATAAGATAACCTGCAAATATCTGTGTGTGTGTGTGTGTGTGTGTGTGTGTGTGTGTGTTTGAGGGAATTACCCTGATCTGGGGTTTCCCTGTGTTTAAATAATGCTGCGCTGTGATTGGTGGAGAGCAACCAGGAGTAAATTCCTCACAGGTCTACACACACACACACACACACACACACACACACACACACAGAACGCAGAGTGAGAGCGAGGAAGTGCGCTTACCTTCCATGTGCACATTGGTAAAGTACTTTCGAGAGAGAGAGAGAGAGAGAGAGGAGGGAAAGAAAGAATGAGGGAGGAAGAGGGAGAGAGAGGGAAGGAAAGAGAATGAAGGAGTGAGAGGGAGAGACAGAGGGAAAGAAAGAGAAAGAGCGAGGGAAGAGGGAGAGACAGAGGGAAAGAAAGAGAAAGAGCGAGGGAAGAGGGAGAGACAGAGGGAAAGAAAGAGAAAGAGCGAGGGAAGAGGGAGAGACAGAGGGAAAGAAAGAGAAAGCGAAAGGGAAGAGGGAGAGACAGAGGGAAAGAAAGAAAGAGCGAGGGAAGAGGGAGAGACAGAGGGAAAGAAAGAGAAAGAGGGAGGAAGAGGGAGAGAGAGGGAAGGAAAGAGAATGAAGGAGTGAGAGGGAGAGACAGAGGGAAAGAAAGAGAAAGAGGGAGGGAAGAGGGAGAGACAGAGAGGGAAAGAAAGAGAAAGAGGGAGGGAAGAGGGAGAGACAGAGAGGGAAAGAAAGAGAAAGAGGGAGGGAAGAGGGAGAGACAGAGAGGGAAAGAAAGAGAAAGAGCGAGGGAAGAGGGAGAGACAGAGGGAAAGAAAGAGAAAGAGGGAGGGAAGAGGGAGAGACAGAGAGGGAAAGAAAGAGAAAGAGGGAGGGAAGAGGGAGAGACAGAGAGGGAAAGAAAGAGAAAGAGGGAGGGAAGAGGGAGAGACAGAGAGGGAAAGAAAGAGAAAGAGGGAGGGAAGAGGGAGAGACAGAGGGAAAGAAAGAGAAAGAGCGAGGAAGAAGGAGACAGAGAGGGAAAGAAAGAGAAAGAGCGAGGGAGAGTGAGAGACAGAGGGAAGCAACAGAGGGACTTAAATTTTCTTCATCTTCTAGATGATGTACGTTCACATTTTCACGTAAAGCGGTGCGATGTTTTGAGAAAAAGGCCTGCAGCGTGAAGTTTGAGTTCATGTTACGTTAATGTCACGTCTTCCTCTGCGAATGTATTGGCTGGGTACAAACCATAAATCTGATTACCGTCCGATTCATATAGACCTGGAGTTTTCTGTTATCTGATTACTCAAGTTCATGTAAACACATTCATCAGACTACTGACAAAATCAGATTTCTGCTGTTATTGGATTATTAAGTGCATGTCAACGCACTCAATGTCTAGTGCAGAGGTGGTAACACAATAATCAAAGTGGCCCAGCAAATTTCGCTCAACTGTGTAGTCACGAGACATAATAAACGCCAAGGAACACCTGCTATAATCACACAAAAGCAACATAAACATATCTATATAACTAAGTCAGTTACACTGGTCATGCGATTTGTCAGACCAGTCACTGATCTTAGAAAGTTTTAGGTATTTTTAACATTTTTGTTTGCAGATAATCATCAAAACAATAGTATCTGTCATATTTAACATTACTGGCTTGATTAAATTTCTATACATTGTAATTAAGTGTTGCAATTTAACACAAACAAACAAACCAAAAAAGCCCCAACAGTACCACTACTGAGAGGGCACAGGACCCACTGGCCCTCCACTGATCTAGTACTTTGGAGTTTGTACCTGGAGAACTCAGGTAGAGTAGAACTCAGGGAACGAAATGCTAAAGAAAGCATTTACGATATTTATTGCAGTCCATCACCCACAATAGTTACGTAAGAATTCTGCAGAACTAATAAAGTCTCCTCATAAACGCTGAGCAGATACACTCCGAGCTGCACTTTCACTGCCCGCACATTCAGTGAATTATAGTAATTACAGAGCACGGCTTACAGTCTGCTGAGGGCACGCACATGCTCATTACTACTGACTCTCCAACAAGGTTCTAACCCCCACATGGAACAGGCCCACACCCTGAAACACAGGCATTACAGAAAACAGCCCCATTTATAGCTTTAAGAGGAATCCAGAGCCAACAACAGCCTGAAATAAATAAAAGTAAATGAGTAGGGCCGGTTACTCTAAATAACAGTCCAAAGTCAGTGTGTGTGTGTGTGTGTGTGTGTGTGTGTGTGTGTGTAAAGCATAGACTGATTCCAATAACAGGCCTGAAGACTCAATCTGGGCATCTATTTTCACACCAATAAAGACCTATCTGGAGTGTGTGTGTGTGTGTGTATGTGTGTGTGTGTGTGTGTGTGTGTGTGTGTGTGTGTGTATTTATATGTAGTGCTGTGCAAAAGTTAGAGTTCAGCCTTCACTCTTCAATATTGCTACAGATTCCATCCTTCCACTCACTTTCAGCTCCTCAAAGAATCTGCAGACACGCCTCCAAAGTTCAGTCTTAGAAGCTGGTTCATTTTCTGAAGTAATCAAACCCATTCAGTGGTGCTGAGGTCTGGACTCTGGGGCGGTCAGTCCATCGTTCAGCTTCTTTGTTTGATGTGTCCGTCTCCTTTCCTCAGTGAGGTTCTTCTTGATCAGCTACACGTCCTTTCAGACCCACAGCGCTGAGCGGTCTTCTCACAGTGGACGGATGGACAGAAACACCTGTGGATGTTTTCAGATCTGAAGCAGCTTGATGTTCTCCTCTCTCTCAGAGATCAAAGCTTTCAGTGCTGTTTATCTGATGGGGCAGTTTTGGTGTCTACCAGCTCTTCCAGGTGGTTGTTAGGAGCCCTGTTTACTCTGGAGCTTTTAATTATTTTGGAAGTTTTGGAAACTCCTGTTGTTTTCATTTATGTTCCTTTGACGTTCCTATGCAGGTGGATTTTGTTATATATAATCTCCAATGAATATGAATATCTTGTACAACTGGCTGGCAAAACTGGAGATAAAATAAATGAACTCTGACTTTTGCCAAGTGCCCCAAGTGTGTGTGTGTGTGTGTGTGTGTGAGTGTGTGTGTGTGTGTGTGTGTGTGTGTGTATGGGGTACTGAGATGGGTGTCTGCGAGTTGGAGCTGGTTGTTTTTGTTTGGTCTGCTGTTTAATGAGTTCAGCTGCCCTCACCACACCACAGCACATACACCCACACCCATTATATGTGTATATGTACATACATAAAAAGATGGTTCTTCAAAGGTTCTTTAGAAAAGGGAATGGTTCTGTTTTATCACCATAAGTTCTATATACAACCATTTGCATGCTTTAATGGTTCCTTGCATGGTGAAATGGTTCTTCAGATTGATGGAGAATGTATTGTATATGGTTCTATATAGAACCCTTTTGAAAATGGAACTATATAGAACCAAAAAGGGGTTTTTCCACCCTTTACACGGTTAAGCTTGTAACAGTCTAAGATATTGTCCCATATACAAGTAAAAGACACACACCTACACACACACACACACACACACACACAAAGGTCTAACCACATCAGAAGATGTGTGTTTTTAGCCCATCCATTAGGGGCTGATTGACCTTTGACCTCGGAGGGCAGGTGTTATAGGAATAAGAGCACGGGAGAGAAGGAGCCTTCTCCAGTAGCTGTATTCACAAACACTGTGTGTGTGTGTGTGTGTGTGTGTGTGTGTTCGTTCATGAGGACAGGTTCAGCTTCTACAATCTGATTGGCTGAGCCACGTTTGAAGCCGTATACAATTGAATGCCAGCTGCAAGTTTGGCCCCGTGGTGAAACCACATTTTGTTGATTTTCTAAGTGAAAACGAGTTAAAACATCCTACACAGAGAACAAGTTTTGGTATAAAATGTTGAAAATGTTCTGTAAATTTTCAGAGTTTAACATATTCCATGTAAAATGTGCCATAACTTCTGCACAGGCCACATTTTACGTCTGGAACCAGGTGGTTGAAGAGTTTAATGTCTGTAGTATTAACGCTGTACTGGCTTAATTTTATTCCATTTTTTGTATCATTAGAGTCAATCACCATATGATCAATAATCAATGTGTTTTAATGTCTGACCTGTTTAAATGCTTCCTTGCTTCAAGGAGGTCACCGTCACACAGACAGGGCAGTAAGTTAATGTCACTTAAACAGTTTCTGAAAGGCTTTTTAAGGAGTGTGTAAAAAAAGACATTACCATTACAAAGAACAGAGGAGTAGGCAGATAGAGAGAAAGACAGAGAGAGAGATAGCGAGAGAAGAAGAAGAAAGAAAGAATAACGAGAAAGAGAAAGAAAAGAAAAAAGAGAGAAGAAATGGAGAGAAACAGAATAGAAACAGAGACAGAAAGAAAAGAAACCAAAAGAAAGACAGAGCGAATAAAGAGAGACAGGGTAAAGAGAGAGAGAGAGAGACAGGGTAAAGAGAGAGAGAGAGAGAGAGAGACAGGGTAAAGAGAGAGAGAGAGAGAGAGAGAGAGAGAGAGAGAGAGAGAGTCTTTACAGTAGTAATCCTGCCACTGGAGCCCCCAAAACAGCTATTACTATACCATGACAATCACAACTCCCATACATTATAGTGAGACTGTGCGTGTGTGTGTGTGTGTGTGTGTGTGTGTGTGTGTGTGTGTCTGTCTGTGATTTAGTGTGTGAACACAGAGTTTAAAGTCATCACGCTCGTTCTAAAATAAATCACTATAATGAGGTTAAACAGAAGCTGACATTTTTCTTCATATCTGAGAAAATTAAAGACAAAAGCTCAACTTTTAACAGCATGTATATAACCTACCCGTCTGTGTGTGTGTGTGTGTGTGTGTGTACTGAAAATTGTGATGTATTGAATTTAAACATGTAGGGGAAAGCGGGGCACAATATAACACAAGGTAAAAATATAACAACTTTTTATGTAGTTAAACAGGTACAAGGAGGAAGTCCTGCTGGTGAGTTTAACTAGGCTGCAAGCCAGGGACTTTGTACCAAGACAAAGGAGTTAATCTAGGCCACAAGCTGGGGAATTCACACTGCAACAGGGGAGTTTAACTATGCTGTAAGCTGGGGACTTCAGACTAAGACAGGGGAGTCTGACAAAGTTAAAAGCTGGAGACTTCACACTGTGACAGGGAGTCTGACTAGGCTGAAAGCTGGGGACTTCACACTGTGACAGGGGAGTCGGACTAGGCTGAAAGTTGGGGACTTCACACTGTGACAGGGGAGTCTGACTAGGCTGAAAGCTGGGGACTTCACACTGTGACGGGGAGTCTGACTAGGCTGAAAGCTGGGGACTTCACACTGCGACAGGGAGTCTGACTAGGCTGAAAGCTGGGGACTTCACACTGTGACAGGGGAGTCGGACTAGGCTGAAAGTTGGGGACTTCACACTGTGACAGGGGAGTCTGACTAGGCTGAAAGCTGGGGACTTCACACTGTGACGGGGAGTCTGACTAGGCTGAAAGCTGGGGACTTCACACTGCGACAGGGAGTCTGACTAGGCTGAAAGCTGGGGACTTCACACTGTGACAGGGAGTCTGACTAGGCTGAAAGCTGGGGACTTCACACTGTGACAGGGAGTCTGACTAGGCTGAAAGCTGGGGACTTCACACTGCGACAGGGAGTCTGACTAGGCTGAAAGCTGGGGACTTCACACTGCGACAGGGAGTCTGACTAGGCTGAAAGCTGGAGACTTCACACTGCGACAGGGAGTCTGATTAGGCTGAAAGCTGGGGACTTCACACTGCGACAGGGAGTCTGACTAGGCTGAAAGCTGGGGACTTCACACTGTGACAGGGGAGTCGGACTAGGCTGAAAGCTGGAGACTTCACACTGCGAGAGGGAGTCTGATTAGGCTGAAAGCTGGAGACTTCACACTGTGACAGGGAGTCTGACTAGGCTGAAAGCTGGGGACTTCACACTGCGACAGGGAGTCTGACAAAGTTAAAAGCTGGGGACTTCACACTGTGACAGGGGAGTCGGACTAGGCTGAAAGCTGGAGACTTCACACTGCGAGAGGGAGTCTGATTAGGCTGAAAGCTGGGGACTTCACACTGTGACGGGGAGTCTGACTAGGCTGAAAGCTGGGGACTTCACACTGCGACAGGGAGTCTGACTAGGCCGAAAGCTGGGGACTTCACACTGTGACAGGGAGTCTGACTAGGCTGAAAGCTGGGGACTTCACACTGTGACGGGGAGTCTGACTAGGCTGAAAGCTGGGGACTTCACACTGCGACAGGGAGTCTGACTAGGCCGAAAGCAGGAGACATCACACTGCGACAGGGAGTCTGATTAGGCTGAAAGCTGGAGACTTCACACTGTGACAGTGGAGTTGACAGGACAGCAGGACGGGGGAAGGCTGTAGCTCCACTCAAAAAATCTCCCCATATTCATTCAAAACATTTACTTTACTGGAACTTTTTAATTACTGACTCACTAGAAAAGCAAAGTAGATACCAAAATCAAATATATTTCAAAACATTGTGCCCCACTCTCTTTTATATCACTTCCAGATGAATGAGTATATTACACCCTTAATACCAAATATAAGTAAACTGAAAGGCACTAATTGGGTTGATTTTATATATTTTATTCATGTGGAAATGATAAATGACAATTAAATCATCGTAATTTAATGCATCACTATGCATGCACATATTTCAGTATGTGCTTGATTATTTATAGTGTCTATCTGCAGTAAATCACTCCGGAAGCGCAACAGAACAGGCAAGAACAATAACTCCTTGTTGTCTGACACCCCCACCCCCCCACCACCCGATGCCTCTTAATTCCCTCTCTCGTTCTTCATTCTCTCTCTTTCTCTGAATCTGTCTCTTTCTCTTTCTATATTTCTGCTTCTTCTTCTCTCTTTCTTTCTCTGATCCATGCCTGTATACACTATATGCATAAAAAGAAAGAGAGAGAGAGAGAGAGAGAGAGAGAGAAAGAGAGAGAGAGAAGGCAGGAGAGATAAAGAGAGAGATAGTGAGGACAGAGGTGAAGAAAACAAAGCAGATGGGAGGGCTCCTGCATTAAAGCTGTGAATGTGGACTGTCACTCAGGAATTCAGGGATGCCAACCCCTCCCCACCCCCCCCCCCCCCCCCCCCCCCCCACTCCAGGTATATGTTTTCTAAAAGCTGGTCTCTATGTTTTTGGCGTTTTATTTCTTTTTCTTTCCTTTTTCCTTTCTTTTTTGAAGTTACACGGTGTGGAGATTACATGTTAAAAGGTCTTTTTACAATGACTTACATTAAAGGTTAAGAAGGTTTTTTTTTCCTTGTCCTGAACATCTGAGACATGAGCTTTTATTCCAGCAGTGATGAGATTCTCTCTCTCTCTCTCTCTCTCTCTCTCTCTCTCATCCATACAGAGTCAGTCAGTCTGTCCTGTGTCTGCTTTCACAGTTTGGTAGGAGTCTTACAGGAAGGTGCTGCTGGCAAAGTGTCCCGTATTCAGAAACGTTTGAACCGCAGAGGTCACCTCAGTTCAGACTGGACTTTCACTTTTCATTTTCACTCTATATTCTTATACTGTCTATAGCTTTTTATACCACTGTGCGATTTATTTATTTATTTATTTATTTATTTGTAGTAACTAATATGAACTATTCAGTAAGGAAAATACACTAGTAAGTACTACAGATTATTCAGTATGAATTATTCACTACTATGGGTAGCACACAGTACAAACACACAGTCTCTCAGCTGTCTGAGTGGTACTGACACTCCACATTTCCCTCAGAGTGACTGAGTGTGTGTGTGTGTGTGTGTGTGTGTGTGTGTGTGTGTGTGTGTGTGTCTCAACTACAGATGGAAAGCTATGCAGTGCTTACCAAGCGACAACAAATCAAGTTATGAAACCCCAATCAAATGTAATTACGAATGAAAGCAGTAACTCAAAACATTCATTTAGAACATTAAAAATTCCAATAAATGTCTAAAAGCTGATGACTGAGAAGATCACTCTGCTTCACTCTGCGCCTGTAAGAATACACACACACACACACACACACACACACACACACACACACGTAATCAGTCTGTGAGCTGAGCCGCCTCTGCTGAGTGGTACTGACACTTCACATTTTCCTGAGAGGGACCCACCCCTCGTTCTTCACTCACTGTTTACCAAGCTCTGTGTGTGTGTGTGTCTCAATTACAGATGGAGAGCTATGTAATGCTATTTAACAAGTGGAAACAAACCAAGTTATGACACTCCAATGAAATTCCAAATGAAAACAGTAAATCAAACTCTCTCTCTCTCTCTCTCTCTATATATATATATATATATATATATATATATATATATACACTCAATGCAAAGGCAACAAGCATTTTCAAATAATGTCAAAAACTAAAAAACGACAAACATGGAGATACGAGGTTTTGTATATTATAATGCAATACATCCCGTCAGACGCGGAATTCCTTCAATCATTCGACACCAGAAACAATTAAGTGGTTGTTCTTTAACCTGTTGAGCCATGTGTGCCGACCTACTGATGCACCTTTTACAGAGCCATAAAACTGTCACAGTATCAGCTCTGGGTTTCTTCTCTTCTGTACTTGCTAGATTTGCTCGTGTATGCCAGTCAGTCTGCAAAGCATCTTACAGCCCATCTTGTTTGTGGAATTCAGTTCTGATTGTTTCTGTATTTGACTGATTCTTTTGTTGGGGCTTCTGACTCCTAAAATCGTATTTAGGACGCAAATGCAACTTTTAAACTGCATACATTACTGTACATAAATATTATAGTATGAGTGCTGTGAATATTAATAATAATAACGTCACTACCAGTAAGTTACTGTAAATGTAATGCACATATTTTTATAACTCAGGAAACAAATCTGTGTCTGTCCAATAGTAACTTTAACCAAAATAACTTTTTTTTACTGTATTTATGTTTATTTATGTTTATTCTAATGCTATGTATTTACTAGCTGAAATAAACAGTTTTATGCAGTTTCTTGGCTGCATAAGACACAGTGCTGTGTGTTATTAGGTGCTGTGTTATGAAGTTAAATTGCTGGTCTATGAGGCTGAGCGCGTCTGACAGCAGGCAAAATATAATAAAGTTTGAGATCGCTGGTGTACGAGGCTGAGCATTATGAAGACACGGCTCACGCCTGTGTGTGTGTGTGTTTAGGAGAGGTGTCTAAGCACCCATCACTCCAGACAGACACACACACACACCTCTGCAGACAAAACAATGAGCCGAGAGGACCTGCTCAGACAGAGCTCACCTGCCTCTCTACAGCGTGGGTGTTTAAATGTAAAGGGGCTCAAGTTATGTGTACAAAGTTTACTGCAACGGTACTTAACTCAAATGAGTTAAAGGAGAGTTGCACCAGTTTTTCCTGAATTCATAAATAAACAAAGTCATTCAGAGCGGTTTGGTGTGACATGCTCTGTTCAAGAGAAACTTCCAGTCAGAATTGTTCACAGTGGTGGTGATAGGAACCAGACGTCTGAGGACAGAAAGCTATCATTTTAGTTTCCACCTAAAACGTGTTTTAAAAGTCCGTTCAGGGCAGATGTGTACACGCATGGGGCTGTCAACTAATTCGTAGTGAAGAAAACGTTTTTTAATGGTTTATCACCATTTGAACTTTTTCAACATCACATATAAAAACTCAGAAGACAGAAGTAGTTTCACTGGTGGCTTTGAGTAGTGAATAAAATGGTTGTATCTATGTTGTAAACATTGTGACCCCTGGTTCCGGTAAGTACCACTGTAAGGAAACCCTAGTTACATTCCTCTACAATGAATCGCTTCACATTAAACCACTCTCAATCGCACTGTTTACACCTCGGTGATTTATTACGCAGAAATTTTGAAAAAAATGTGTGGAATTCCCCTTTAATCCAACTTTCAGCTCACTGGCTTTTCAGAGTCACTAATGTTTAATGTGTTCCTCTAATTAGAGGTCTCAAATTCAAATAGCCTGAGGGCCACTAGCCAGGTGGTCTTTTCCAAGGAGTAGTAGTTGAAAAAATGCCGGGAAAAGGGATCATTTACACTACATCACACATACACTCATTTAAGCACACGGTCAATGTTTATTAGCAATTCACCACAAACCACAACAGCTACTACAACTGACACTAATAATAATTATTATTATTATTATTATTATTATTATTATTATTATCCTAGCAAACACCTGGAATACCATAACAACATCTTAGAAACATCCTAGCAAACACCTGGAATAACATAACAACCTCACAGAAATATCCTAGCAAACACCTGGAATACCTTAACAACCTCTCAGAAACATCCTCGCAAACACCTGGAATACCATAACAACCTCACAGAAATATCCTAGCAAACATCTGTAATACCATAACAACCTCTCAGAAACATCCTAGCAAACACCTGGAATACCATAACAACCTCATAGAAATAGCCTAGCAAACGCCTGGGATGCCATAGCAACCTCTTAGAAACATCCTAGCAAACACCTGGAATACCATAACAACCTCATAGAAATATCCTAGCAAACGCCTGGGATACCATAACAACATCTTAGAAACATCCTAGCAAACACCTGGAATACCATAACAACCTCATAGAAATATCCTAGCAAACGCCTGGGATGCCATAGCAACCTCTTAGAAACATCCTAGCAAACACCTGGAATACCATAACAACCTCATAGAAATATCCTAGCAAACGCCTGGGATGCCATAGCAACCTCTTAGAAACATCCTAGCAAACACCTGGAATACCATAACAACCTCATAGAAATATCCTAGCAAACACCTGGGATGCCATAACAACCTCATAGAAACATCCTAGCAAACACCTGGAATACCATAACAACCTCATAGAAATATCCTAGCAAACACCTGGAATACCATAACAACATCTTAGAAACATCCTAGCAAACACCTGGAATACCATAACAACCTCATAGAAATATCCTAGCAAACACCTGGGATGCCATAACAACCTCATAGAAATATCCTAGCAAACACCTGGGATGCCATAACAACCTCATAGAAATATCCTAGCAAACACCTGGGATGCCATAACAACCTCTTAGAAACATCCTAGCAAACAGCTGGAATACCATAACAACCTCCTACAAACATCCTAACAAACAGCTGGAATTCCATAACAACCTCCTACAAACATCCTAACAAACACCTGGAATACCATAACAACCTCCTACAAACATCCTAGCAAACACCTGGGATACCATAACAACCTCCTACAAACAGGGCTGAAAGGTTAATAATTTTGATATCAAAACTGCAATTTAAGTGCAATTTTCAGATCACAAGAGCTGCATTTTTTTAATTACACCCTATATTATCAAAAATGTTGTCTGAAAATTTAAGTGGGGATTAGGGTTTAACCTAATAACAAAGAGCTTGCGAATTGCCTGTAGACCAAACAAGGGCAGCTAAACCTCTGTGTGTTGTGCCATCACAACCACAACTTACAGGCAGTCTGACACACTACACTCAGGGATCGAGCCTCAAGCTAGAAAAAGGGGATATTCTGGATGTCTTGGCAAAAAAAAATAACCTGAACCTTAATTTATAGAAAATAATCAGAATTTAAATCTCAGTCGCAACATTAATCAGACACATCGTAATTAGACAGTTTCCCTACTAGCAACCCCCTGGAGTACCATAGCAACCACCAAGCACCAAAACACAAGGAAAAAAGCTGTGCAATCAGAAAATGCTTTTTAGTACTAAACTAATTAGAAAACTTACATTTAATATCAGAATTAAATGTGACTCAGAGCTTATATTGGCTTCCAATGGGCAGCCAGCTACACTGTCTGGTGAGTAAATCAATTTAGACGTAAATATTTAACCACAGAACAACAATAATAAATAAATGGATTTAGGAATAAACTGATAACATATGGCAGGTTGTATGATGCAATTGTAAATAAACCTATTTAGGCTTTACTAAGTTATTAAGAACTCACAAAATAAATAAATAAATAAAACATGACCATTTGTATTGTGAAAAGCCGGGTGTCCCCAAACCTCTGATGGGCAGCCTATGTGTGTGTGAGAAACAAAAAGAGAGAGTGTGTGTGGGTGAGGGGGCATAGAACAAGGAGGATGGTTGGAGGGGGGTCTTTCAAACAGACAGAAGGCACGGGTATCAGGTTCCACCTCCGGAACTCTCTGTAAGTCAGACAGGACCGGCTCTTCCTTCCTCGTCCTGTTATTAAGAAGTGACCCCTGAGTCCCGGGACGTCTAAGCCTGGGGGATCTACAGGTCTACAAACCAGCTTCCTTCTTCCTATCTGACAGTCTGATCTCAGAGTCCATTATAACAGTCCGATCTTCCGTGCAGATGAGCAGGAGTGCTCTAAGCTACAGTGCAGTAGGGAGGCTGGACTATTCCACTAAAAATTAAACCGCAAATTAGGTCATTTGGCAACCCAAAGTGTTAAGAAGCGCCATTTTGTCACGTTTCAACAAAAATCAAACCACCTTAGGAGCCACAACATTTCATGTCCATTTAAATGAAGTAATGTTTTTTGCCATCTTGGCTGTAAATCTGTCTCAGTATGTGCTAATGTGCTAGTAGATGCTAAAAAATATAGACCAAAACACACTTGCTTGGATCTGCTTTAAGCTTTAGCTCAGCTGTAGCTGCTTTTCTCGCATCTCTGGCAGGAAACTTTTCCTCAAAAGTAAAGCAGTTTCTTGTAAAATGTCTCTTAATGTTCGGCTTTTTTATGAGGCTGAAGTCGCTTCTCATTCGCCAGCTTCTTCAAATGTTCCCATTTCACCTTAAACGGTGCCTGAGGTGCCAGAATGAAGCTAACTGCTGCACCATTTAAGGTCGATGGAAATTTCAAACAAAAAGTTGGCGAATCAGAAACTTCAGCCTCGTGACTTTTTAGTGTTGGACAGTTTCTCACTGCAGGTTAAACGTATCAGGAAACCAGCTGGAGTGATTATAACACTAAAAAGTCCATCAGTCTCCAAATTATTGATGTTCGTCTTAAATCTCTCTCTTTGTGTGTTAGCTACTAGCTGGGCGAGATGTTGTCTGCATTGCCAACCTTCAGGGTTAAAGGGTGAATCAGCAGTTCTACATTAACTCCAGCGTTTAAGACCATTTACTGTTAAACTGTGTTGAAGGATCAGCAGAGCTTTATTTTACTGTAGAGGAGGATTATTTTATTATTACCTACTGATCTGATTCTGTCGTGGAACAGGGCAGTAAAAGAGCCGTATGCGGCTCCAAAGCCACGTGTTGCCGATCCCTGCTATAACACAACTCCCAACCAGGGGTGTCATCTATGTCAGTGGTTCCCAGCCCTGGTTCTAGAGAACCCCCTGCTCTGGACGCTTTTGTATTTTCCTGCCAAAACACATCCACTTCAATTCATGAAGGGCTTGTTAATTAGCAGATTAACTGGATCAGGTGGGTTGGGAGCAGGGCAAACACTAAAATGTGCAGGGCAGGGGGTCCTCCAGGACCAGGGATGAGGACCACTGCTCTATGTGATACACAGGTATACACAGCAGACCCAGTAGAAAGCACTAGTCATTGTGTAGGCGAGAACAGGGGTGGTTGGCACTGCGTTAAATTCTGAGTCAGTACATTCATCTGAACACTGAGGTGGGATTGGTTTTAGTAACAGGCTCTATTTTAAAATATGATTTGAAAGCCGAGTACGAGTAACGTTAGCTAGCTAGTAATGACGCAACTGCAAAGTTGTGGGTGGGGTTGGTCGGCACATGTTGAGTCTGTAGATGAGCAGAATTCTGGAAACTTTTTCTCATGCTGCTCACATGGATCTCCAAATGTACTAATGAGGCAAGAACCTGTTTTTGGTTTAAACGGAGGGGCTGGCGACTTATGTTCTTAACTAAAACCAGGCTGGTCAGCTAGCTAACAGGCTAAAAGTCCCAACACGAGAAGAGGGACACGGCTGGATTGGACTCCCTGTGGTCACTTTATAATTACTTTTTGATTAAACTACCAAAAAGTACTCATAAAGCAAAAGTTTAGCATTAAACAGTGCTCTGCTATTGTGGGTTATGCAACAAAACGTTTTTCAGTTTATGACTTAATTTAAAAATACCTGCTGTCCTTTACATTGCATGTAAATTTCATAAAGAATGGACTAAAAGAAACGGCCCAATGTGACTTGGAACAAAGTCTGGTTCCATTGACATACATTAAAATTGAAGTATGTTTTTTCCTTCTCCTGTAAAGTTACTATTTTGGAGATATGGTGCTTTCTTCTAACAACAGCAAAACGTATATAGAAATATGTATATGTGTATATGTATATATTATATATTTATATATTATTTAGACTATTAAACATAATTATAATAATATTTGAGATCTATTTATTTATAGTTATAAAGTTTTATATGTGTGTGTGTTTAATGCACTAAATAGGAAAGCTGTTTAAAATGAATTGAGATCTTTTAAATCTCACTATTTTTCTTTTATTTCTCAATGCAATTCAAGCCAATGATAAAATACATAAAGGATGGATGCCTGAAGTTCAACTGATTCAAAAATGTTATTTTGTTGCCGTTGAATGTTTAGAAATGTGGTTTGTATTAAATGAAAAACTTCATTCTTTTAAACTAGTCTTTTGCCAACCTGCGGCGAATGATCTACGTTCATTATGTCTTCATCAGTATAATGTTTATTTTGCATTTGAGACCTAAACATTGAGCCATAGCTTCTTTTCAGAGCCTGTATGTGTGACGTTACTACGCAAAGATGGAAAAACGCCCAACCCAACGGCCTTAAACGATCATTTTAGGCTTTACAGGGCGACTCCCAGCAGGGCACACTCGTCTGTTCTTATTCACTCAGTAATGCTACTTCTTTCAGCTTGATCAAAAAAACTTACATAGTGCAGCTTTAACGGCCGCTTAGCCTGGACAGTAAATGAATGAAAGTGTAATAAACTGTAATAAATGACCACAGAGTCAAAATTATTTGTGAACTGTAATAACACCATAAATGTAGCATTAATGGCACATCAATCCAGGCCCTCATATCAAAGAGAGAGAGAGAGAAAGGAAAAGACCCAGAGAGACAAGGTTGTGGGGAGGGGTGTCACTCTTTAATCATTTGCGGGGGCGGGACCCTTAAAATGGCTTGACCTCAGTTGATCCTTTGACCCTTTTAACAGGCACAGATGCCATTGTATAGCTTAAGGAAATCTCAGCTTTCACTGTAGCACCCCGGCGGGTCCCTCTCAGTACTGTCCACACACAAACTGACCCACACAAAGGATGCTGTTCGTGAGCCTGAGTAAGACCCTGTGGGCTAAAGTTCAGGCCGGTCTCGCGGCAACAGATGTTCCGTCTCCATCGGCAACTTCTGTCGTCCAGTCCAAGCACCTGCCAATCAGACGGACATTCTCCGGTCTCTAGGGAAACGCTCCTGGTTTAGAATGCCTGAGACAGAGATCCAACTGTCCGGCCGTACTCCAAATTAGCCTTTTCAGCCCAGCCTGAGGGCCAAAAAGCACTTTCAGAAACATTCTTTAACCCTTAGATGTCTCTCAGGCGATCAAATATTATGCTGTAATTTTATATACATTTTTTCTATCTCATAAAAGCTCATTAAACAACCAGACATGTTCTGCTGAAAGTGCAGATTCTAAAGTTTCAATACATGCATTTTGTTTTGAATATGTTGGCTTTACGATATCACAAAAATCAACACATATGGCTATTGTCGGAAGAAAACCTATCTCCAAAATGATAACTTTACAGGAGAAGGAAAAAACCTACTTTACTTTCAATGTAGGTCAATGGAACCAGACTTTTCCCCAAGTCATTTTAGGTCATTTATTTTGGTCCCTTCTTCATGAAATTTGCACACAATGTAAGGGACAACATGTACCTTCAAATTATGACAAAAACAGAAAAATGATAAAAGTGGTAATATGAGGTTTTCTGCAGACAGCAGCAATATACATATGAACTTCTTATTCAGGCTACAGCAATTTAGCTCCGCCCCTTCACAATGAAGTTATAGGGAATGTTTAAGCATGGGCTGCTTTTTAAAGAAGGCACAACACTAGGCAGCCAATCAGAGCAGAGCTCATTTACATATATAAGCCTTAAAGGCAAAGTAATAATAAAATGACCTGTTTAATTGTAAGGGATAAAGAGAGGTTTATGTAAATGAATGAGTCGTTTTGGTTCATAGAACCACATAAACGTCATAATTGGGCTTCGTGCAAAAAAGTGGGACAGGGCCACTTTAATGAAAACCTATTGTTGTTGAAAACCAATGAACCCAAAGCGTTTATTTGTCTGCAGAGCAGGGCGTTAAGAGATCTGAGGCAATTAACTCGAGGCTCTGTGTGGATGGCAACTGTAATCTTCACTAAGAACTCAACTCACACAGCAGGATCACTAAGGTTCTTAAAATAAGTTCATATTACAGGGTTGAAGGGTCACAAATGGGCTTTTTACCTGACTGGACTGGACTTTTTAACTGTCAGTCAGATCTGAGCAACTATCATAGGTGTTTCTAGATAAGACACTGATATGGACCTGGCTCTAATTAAGATGATCGGATCAGACGGTCAGCAGAGACTCGAACTTCAGAGTCTGGACCCAGGCTCAAACCTCAGAGACTCGACCCATACTTGAATCTCAGAGACTTGACCCAGACTAGAAGCTCAGAGACTCAACTCTGACTGGAACTTCACAGATTTGAGCTTCAGCGTCTGGACCCAGACTCAAACCTCTGAGACTTGACCCAGACCTGAACCTCAGAGACTCAACTCTGACTTGAACTTCACAGACTTGAACTTCAGCGTCTGGACCCAGACTCAAACCTCTGAGACTCGACCCAGATTTGAACCTCAGAGACTCAACTCTGAACTTCAGAGACATGAACCTCAGAGACTTGACCAAGACTAGAACTTCATATATTCGACCCAGACTGAAACCTCAGAGAGTCAACCCAGACTTGAACCTCAGAGACTGGACCCAGACTTGAACCTCAGAGACTTGAGCCCGTTTTAAACCTCAGAGACTTGGACCTCAGAGACCCGACCCAGACTTGAACCTCAGAGACTCGACCCAGATTTGAACCTCAGAGACTCAACCCAGACTCGAACCTCTGAGACTCGACCCAGACTCCAATCTCTGACACTCGAACCTCAGAGACTCGACTCAGACTCAAACCCCAGAGAGCTCCGACCCAGACTCGAACCTCAGAGACTTGACCCAGACTCGAACCTCAGAGACTCGACCCAGATTTGTACCTCAGAGACTTGGACCTCAGAGAGTCAACCCAGACTCAAACCTCAGAGCCTCAACCCAGATTTGAACCTCAGAGACTCAAACCAGACCCGAACCTCTGAGACCTGGACCTCAGAGACTCAACCCAGACTCCAATCTCTGATACTCGAACCTCAGAGACTCGACCCAGACTCAAACTTCTGAGACTTGACCCAGACTCGGACCTCAGAGACTTGACCCAGACTCGAACCTCAGATACTCAATTCAGACTGCAACCTCAGAAACTCAAGGCTCGACTCAGACTCATGCATGCATCATTCGTGTGAATGCCAAAAATCATTCAAGAACAAATGTGGGCACATATGAAAATACCACACCATAATCTACCACAACTATTTACCATCTAATAAGCTCCTCAACACATGCAGGGCTTTCACTGCAGAGCTGCCAGTGCTTCAGTACTTCATCATCACCGTCCATCACCCTCATCAGGAGCTGAAAATGGCTCCCTCTCTTTCTGCCCCAGATCCTGCGAGCCTGGCAGACAGAGTCCCCACTGCGCAGCACAGCCACGCGAGGCTAAAAGCTCCTGTTTCCTTTCTTTCTTTCTCCGTTTAAATGAGGACGCAACACTCTGTTTACATATTTAAACTCTGATGAACTTCTATGTCTACGCGTTTAAATGAGAAAGCAACACTTTATTTACATATGCAAATGAAGAGAGGACACCTTATTTACACGGAAATAAGTAATTAAATAAAATTGGAGCGTTTTGTTTACATATTTCACAGCTTAGCCTATAGACTTAAATCATAAGGCTAGAATGCTTTGTTTCAAGTATCTAAACGAAGATATAACACTGTCTCTATGCTGCTTCAGCGAAGACAGAATGCTTTATTTACATATTTAAATGAGAACAGAACACTTCTGTTCTTGTTGGCTAATTAAATGAAATCACTTTGATGAACTAAACGGAGCTGTAAAGCTTTGATGAAGCATTTAAATGTGAACAGAATTTTCATTTATGATTAAGACATTACAATTTATTTAGGCCTTTTAAAATGTAGAGAGAAAATGCTTTATTCATGTATTTAAATGAGGGTGGGATGTTTTGTTTTGTGTATTTAAATAAACATATATCACTTCATTTATGTATGTATATAAACAAAGGGCACTTTGTGTATTTAAATAAGCATATAACATTTTGTACATATATATTTAAATGAGGAAAAAACTACTTACTGGTGTATTTAAATTTAGGTAGAACTCTTTGTTTATGTATTTAGATATAACACTTTTACGCACTGTTTACGCACTTATATAAGAATAGAACACATTATGTACATATAAGAACTCTCTGTGTATTATATTTAGGCACAATACTATGTTTATATATTTACATGTGGATGCAACACTTTGTTTACATTATTTAAATCAGCATAGAACACTTTGTTTACATATCTGAATGAGGATAGAACATTACGTATTAAAATGAAGATAAAACGCCCTGTTTACATACTTAAATGAGGGTAAAAACGCTTTTGCATATGTTTTGCATATTTAAACAGGATGCTGTGATTATGTACTTGCATGAAGACATAACTCTCTGTTTGTATATTTAAATGACCGCATAACATTTTATTTAATTATTTAAATGAGGGTGGAACGCTTTAAGTATTTAAATGAGGATAAAACGCCTTGTTCACATATTTAAATGAGGATGGAACGCTTTGTTTGCGTATTTCAATTGAGGCAGAATGTTTTGTTCATGCATTTAGATGAGAATGGAACCCTTTACATGTTATATGAACATAGAACGCTTTGTTTATGTATTTATATAAGCATAGAACACATTACTGATATATAAGAACCCTTTGTGTATTATACTCAGGAATAATGTTTTGTTTATTTATTTAAATTTAGGCAGAATACTATGCTTATGTATCTGGATGAGAAGGGAACACTTTGTTTACATATTTAAATCAGCACGGAGCACTTTGTTTATGTATTTAAATGAGGATGGAACGCTTTGATGAAGTACTTAAATGGGCATATACCGTTTTATGTATGTAAATAGGGGTGGAGTGCTGCTATTATGTATTTAAATGAAGACATAACTCTCTGTTCATATATTAAAATGACGACAGAACGGGTTGTTTAATTATTTAAATGAGAATGGAACGCTGTGAGCATGTAAATGAGGACAAAGTGCTTTGTTTACGTATGTAAATGAGGATGGGACGCTTCGATTAAGAGTTTAAATGAAGACCGAACGCTCTGATTACATATTTAAATGCATGCGGAGTTATTTGTGTATGTATCTGAATGAAGCTCGCGCGCCGTGTTTACTTATTTAAATGCAGACTGAAGAAGCGCGCGCACGCACTCGAGCTGCCCCTGTTGTTAAACCGCGGCGGCGACCATGTGATTAAGCGCATGTTTTGAGAGAAGCGAGCGGACAGACTGCTGTAAAGTCCGGCGGAGGTCAGTCAGAGTCTCGACTGAGAGCCACAGACGTAAAACGCTGCGTAAATACGCTCGCGCGAGCGAGGTCAGAGGCTCGCGAGCAGAGGCTGAGAGAGAGGAGCACGTTTTCTGACCTGAGAGCTCCGCCGAGGTCTTGGAGAAGATGGCCAGGCACGTTATTCCCAAAAACAGCGCGAGGTTTCTGCCTGAGGAGGAGGCATCCGGGCCGGACATGCTGGAGCGCGTGGGGACGGTCAGGCGGGGACAGGCGCGAGAGGAACTGAGCTGATGCCCGAGTCCATGGCTCATTCCCGCGGACACCTCACTGAGGCTCTGCACGAAGGCGCTGCGTGCGTGTGTGTGTGTGTGTGTGTTCAGCGCTGACTACCTGTTGGAGGAGACCTCCCCCTGGTCCCAAAGCCTGGAACTTTCTGAGAAGCACTTTTGCTGTTGCTTTATTTTCCTGTTAACACTTACATTATCCTTTCGCTTACTGGCCACTTTATTAGAAACACCTGCGTTGTGCTTCCACTCTCTGGCCACTTTATCAGAAACATCTACCTTGGACTTCCACTAACTGGCCACTTTATTAGAAACACCTACCTTGGACTTCCACTAAGTGGCCACTTTATCAGAAACATCTACCTTGTACTTCCACTGAATGGTCACTTTATTAGAAACACATACATTGTGCTTCCACTAACTGGCCACTTTATTAGAAATAGCCACCTTGTACTTCCACTCACTGTCCACTTTATCAGAAAAATGCACCCTGGACTTCCACTCACTGTCCACTTTATTAGAAACACCTACCTTGGACTTCCACTAAGTGGCCACTTTATCAGAAACATCTACCTTGTACTTCCACTAAGTGGCCACTTTATTAGAAATAGCCACCTTGTACTTCCACTAACTGGCCACTTTATTAGAAACATCTACCTTGTACTTCCACTAACTGGCCACTTTATTAGAAACACCTACCTCGTGCTTCCACTGAATGGTCACTTTATTAGAAACACCTACCTTGGACTTCCATTAACTGGCCACTTTATTAGAAATAGCCACCTTGCGCGTCCACTCTCTGGCCACTTTATCAGAAACGTCTACCCTGTACCTCCGCTCAGTGGCCACTTTGTTAGAAACATACCTTAAAGCTCATCTATACATGGTGTGCAGTCTGTGAGTTATGCCTGTGAGTAGTTTGTGTGGTAGACTGCAGTTACTCACTCTCCAAACCTTAGAAGTGGGAAACTATGCTGGATCATTTTGAACCCCAAACCATTTCCCCCCCAGTGAAATCCTACAGGAGGTGCTGTATGTGGCTAATATTAGTTTTGAAGCATGCATTTAAAATGAATTTTTAAAACACTCCCTTTTGAGTCATATTGTTTGACTTATCTCGATCTCTCTACGGCCCATATCCTATATTTACCCCCCCCCCCCCACCCCCACTTTTAATGTCTGCGTTTTTTATGTATCAGTGATGCTGAGATTTTCGTTGGGAGTGACAAGGCTGGACAAGATTAGAAATGAGCAGATGAGAGGGACGGTGAAGGTGGAGCAGATTGGAGATAAAGCCAGAGAGGCCAGGTTGAGATGGTTTGGACATGTGTTGAGGAGGAATAGTGGATATATTGGAGCTGCCGGGTAGAAGGAGAAGAGGTAGACCTCGGAGAAGGTTTATGGATGTAGTGAAGGTGGACATGGAGATGGTTGGTGTGAAAGTAGAGGAGGCAGTGGATAGGGCAAGATGGAGGCAGACGATCCGCTGTGGCGGCCCCCTAAAGGGAGCAGCCGAAAGAAGAAGAAGATTTTTATGTGTCAGTCATAATTCCCTTTTGCATGGCCATTTCTAACCACTCATATATAATAACTTATACATAAAACAGTGATAAGGTAAAATTGACCAGACCAAGGAAAACTATATGGCAAATCCTCTAAGCTGCTTTGCAGTATTTAAGAATGTGTTGTACTGGTTAAAGCCTTTGGGAAGCATAGGCATTAAATATGACATATAAATGAAGCAATAAAAATAAACGAAAGAATAAAATATAAAAAATAAATAAAAATATGAAACCCTTGTACAGCAAAGCCCACGTTAGCATACGTTAACCTTAAATAAAGGCTAAAGAACACGTGGAGCACATAAGTACCATTGTCCTTTAGGCGACGCGGCGTGGCAACAGCGGCATCTGGTGGCCGATGTTCGTTATCGCACCGACGGCTTCACGGTGCTTCATCCTTCGAGCGAGCATACATTTCATGTAACTTGCCGCAATATGTTTTTAGATACATGATTTGGTGCTACATCATTTTATGTTTGACGTTTATTTTGGTTTTTTTCACCGCAAAGAAAGAGAAACATAGCCGAGCTGTGCCTCTCGCGGTTTGGCCCTCTCTGGCCTCCGTCCTCCACTCACGTGTTCCGCACTAAGCATGGCGGTGTCCTCAAGGAGAGCAGGAGGAGTGGTGGGCTCAGTACGGCTGTTGAGAAGTCTACAGCATCAGGATGGACGTGAGTAGCGCTGAGCTTTAGGGCTTTTTCAGCCAGTGCAGCAGTGATCGCGTAGAGCTTGAATAGGAAACACTGCAGCTAACTACCCTTAATAGCGTTCACCCGTCCTGCGTGTACGTGTAGAGTTTTTGCTCATGTAATGCAGTTTGATTATTTGTTTGTTCAGCATATTGGGGGGGGAAAACGTCTTGTACGTGCCACATGTCGTTTATTTTCATGAAATGAACAGTAATTGTCGAAACGTGCTTGTTTTCACGTATGGAACCAATGAAATGAGCAGGGGTACCCAAACTTTTGAAGGCAAAACAAAAAAAAACCCACTACTGTATTGTAGTGGTTGTATAGTGTAGTGGTTAACACACCTGCCTTCTGTGGTGCAGACTGGGGTTCAGTCCCCCACTATGGCAAGCACCCTACACTATACCAATAGGAGTCCTTGGGCAAGACTCCTAACAGCACTTTGGCCTACCTGTGTAAAATGACCAACCTGTAAGCCGCTCTGGATAAGAGCGTCTGCCAGATGGTGTAAATGTAAATGTAAATATGATGATGTAACTATACACAGTTTCTTTAGTTCAGATAAAAATCAGAGTACGTTCTCTGTTTATCTTTTCTTGTCATGCTGAATTTCCCCGCTGTGCGTAAATGGGCCAATGTTGGCGACATGTTCCCATTTTTGGAATGATATGTTCTGCTTTGTTCAGGGTTGTTTTCCACGTCAGTGGCACGACACACTGCAGGCTCTGAAGGTCAGCCTCCCAAATTCGTTCCTCCGTCGAAACCCGTCATCATCGACAAAGCAAAGTCTCAGGCATCACTGCGACAGTGAGTTACTGACTCTCCCACAGACTGATATACACGGATAACGTTCTGACCACCTCCTTATTTCTATGCTCATTGTCCATTTGATCAGCTCCACTTACTGTAGAGCTGCACTCTGTAGTTCTACAGTTACAGACTGTAGTCCATCTGTTTCTCTGATACTCTGATTAAATAGACAGTGAGCACAGAAACAAGCAGGTCTTTATCATGTTCTGCCTGATTTGTATTATGTAAGTCTTTTTATCTGAATGGTGCCCACTAGGAGGCCTGTTATGATTGTCTGTGAAGCCCACTGTGAACACTAAGATTGTACATTGCCATTCTGACTGTTACAGATTTCTCAGTCCGGAGTTTATCCCTCCACGTCAGCGCACAAACCCGGTGAAATTCGCCATGGAGCGCAAAGACATGATACAGAGGCGCAAAATCCTCAACATTCCTGAGTTCTACGTTGGTGAGGATCATTTTGGTGGAGTTTTGTCACTCAACCAAAGTAAAGATGCTTCAATGCTTTAATGTTAAAGTGCTGATTCAACTGTGCAGTTGCATCATCTTTGATTTTAATAATATTTGTCCCAAAAAATTCTCAGTCCAAATTCAGATCTCCTCCACTTTTAGTGATGATTCTGAGTCTGAATAAAACAATCAAACCGCCTGATAGTGGAATTTGAGCTCAGTACTTTGACTCATTTGAACTGAAGAATTACGTTTCTGTCTGCAGGCAGTGTTTTGGAGGTCACCATGTTGGACCCCCATGCGGCCAGCAAAACGAACCGCTTTGTGGGCATCTGCATCCAGCGCTCTGGTAAAGGCCTGGGAGCCACCTTCACCCTCAGAAACATCGTCGATGGCCAGGGTGAGTTCACCGTCATTCTGTAGAAAACCCACAAAACCAGGGTTTTCCAACACTTAACCAGCCAATATATGTATAGTCATTTACATGTACAGCATTTAGCAGACGCTCTTATCCAGAGCGACTTGCAAGAAGTGCTTTGTCTGTCTAGAGAAAGTATCTTTGCTAGTTACCAATAGCTTAGAGAAAAAGACAGTCCTGAGCTCAGATACTGCTAGGAACAGAAGTCACTGTAGATACCCAGAAAAGAGGAACAGAGCTGAACACAGAACTCTGTGGCGTACAACTACAGTACACAGCGCAATGCTATAAAATATATAAGTGCAGCACAATATATTGCAATCAATACTTAATTCAGTGCTCATTTAAGTGCTGTGTAAAGAGTCTGCGTTGGAAGACAGCAAGTGAATCTGCTGTTCAGACAGCCAGGGGGAGTCCATTCCCCCACCTGGACTCCAGTACAGAGAACCTTCTCGACGCTCGTCTTCCACGCGCCTTGAAGGATGGCGGGTCAAGCAGAGCTGTACTCAAAGCTCGAAGGGCTCGTGGTTCCGTTCCAGTCTTGTTCATAAGTATTACGGCTGCTCAGTGTGCAATTTCTCAAAGCTGCTCTCTAATATTTGGGGATTTGGAGACCTCTCTGGTGAAAATGTGCAACTGCACACGATGTGACTCGGAACGTTTTATACATGGGTTGGGCTTCGGAAGCCTTTACCACTGGTACCACATGTGGTTGATTAGCCGAGACGTTTTTGGTGAAACAGTGGACAAAATACAAGATTCGAAGGGGCTGCTGTTGTTTTTAGCTATGCCATCATACATTTGTCCGTATGTATAGATAACAGTTTGTCATACGATGTCAAACCACGTAAGCCAGTCTAATTGAGATTACTTAACAGCTTGACTCAGATTAAGTGTGATGCAGTTAGCCTGATGCTAATTGGTGGGCTATAAGTTTCCATTATTTGATAGCATTAGCACCATAGCTGCACTGTTCATGCCTCGTGATTGGCTGAGTGTGTTGCGTTTGTGTTGCAGGAGTGGAGATTTGTTATGAGTTGTACAGTCCGCGAATGAAACACATTGAGGTCCTGAAGCTGGAGAAGAGGCTGGATGATAACCTCTTCTACCTGAGAGACGCTCTGCCAGAGTACAGTACCTTCGACTTTGACATGAAACCTGTCCATCTTTCCCCCACCCAGGACGTCCCTGTCAACCAGGTAGGTGGGCATACGCCGACACTGCTTTAGCTGAAGTATTACGAACTGTCTTCCAGATCCCGTATAGCTTAAAGGCTTGGATGCCTCAGTTCTGGAGAATAGGCTTTGAGCAAAATCAAATAGTGAAATGAGCTGTGGAAACCTATGAAAACAAAATCATTCCACAGATAAAAACGGTTAGTAAATTACACTTTTAATTTTAAACTTTTGTGCTACATGCATATCACGTACATATCAAAAAGCATCTTCATTTATTGTAAGTTTCAATAGAAATGCTCCAAAATTGCTTCTAAAAAATCTGTTCATATAAATTTACATTGAAAATGAAGAACTGTCCTGTTAAGTCATTATTTTGGACTTTTTTTTTTCCCCTCATAATTTTCTCCCCAATTTAGTCGTATCTGATTCCACCCACTAGTTTTACAGGCTTGTAAAAGATCGGCCAATTGCAGGGAAACTGTTGATGGTAAATAAAAAAAAGTGGCCATTCACTTTGTGAACAGTCTTTTTTATGAAACTGTAAACTAGTCGGTTTGATTAATTATCCATTTGGAGAAAGAATCTCTGTAAAATATATCTCTCTCTCTCTCTTTCTTTCTTTCTTTCTTTCTTTCTTTCTTTCTTTCTTTCTTTCTTTTCTCTCGCTCTCTCTCGCTCTCTCTTGCTCTCTCTCGATCGCTCTCTCTCGCTCGCGCTCTCTCTCTCTCTCTCTCTCTCTCTCTCTCTCTCTCTCTCTCTCTCTCTCTCTCTCTCTCTCTCTCTCTCTCTCTCTCCCCCCCCCCCCCCCCCCCCCCCCCAGATCAAGGTCAGGATGAAACCTCGTCCATGGTCCAAACGCTGGGAGCGGCCCAAGTTCAACGTCCAAGGGATCCGCTTTGACCAGTGTCTGACCCCTGAGCAGATGGAGCATGCTCAGAAGTGGGCGGAGCCTTGGAGACAGTACGACATGCTGAAGGAGTATGATACGTCCTCCGTGGAGGAGAAGATCTTGCAGGAGGTCCAGGCTGAGCTTAACAAATGAGCGACCCGTATCAGGAGCATCCCGACTGGGGAGAGACATTCATAATATTATGGGCTGTGTTCCAGCACCAGGGTTGGATACTACAGCTCTCAAACCACCATCCAGGTCTCCACTCTGGCCCATTTTCCCTGCTCTGTGAGACACCCCGGGGTCAAGACTTTTAAATTGAGGTGAATCACTTTGCACTAAAGGTTTGGATTATCCAGTAGAAATGCCCTCTAACTCTCCTATTGGAGAAGCTTGATTTAGGTTTCTTCCCTAACTGAGAAAGAGGGACAGAGGGACAGTGTTGGGGTCGTTGGGGTCGCTGGTGTCTCAAAATGTAATGGGAATACATTACATATTACATATTAGCATGATAAGCACTGCACATATTCACAATCAGTGTAAAGCAGTCAGCCAATGCAGGAAGCATGTGCACACGCAAATTACATAGAAGGACATAGAGATATGGATAATAGCTGTGAGCAATATGACGATATTTTATCATAAATTGTGTCACAATATGCTTTTCTAAGCATATTGTGGACATTGGCTAACTACATGCTTCATTACAGAGTGAGCATAATTAGGCTTAATAGGTTTCATTGGAATTCCCTGTAGTTGTAAATTAAATAGTAGTAGTAGTGTTTTGTGTTACTGCAGGTTCTGTTTAATTTGGTCCAGCATGTCAGAAAAACTTACATCAACCTTACAGGAAAGGGCAAAAACGCTCTTAATGTTAATGTAAAGAGATTTTATTACAAATGGTTTATTGGCCCATCTATCATGAAATTTTTACACAATGT